>NC_044352.1:12970787-13270787 GCF_007364275.1 Archocentrus centrarchus
TGTTTGCTTCTGTAGGTGGCGCTATTGCAACTAGAAACTTGATTCCCTAATTGTGGGTTCAGGCTGGTTCAGTAAACAAGTTATTAAATTTTGAGGCTGATCGGCCAAAGATTGTGCGAACGAATGCACAAAAAAATTTGCGGCGAGACACAAAAACGAAGGGCAAATTTATGCGGTTGCCATGGCAACACCGTTAAATATTCTATAAAACCCCGAATAACTTTTGATGCCCCACTTGTGTAGATGATCCTGAGCGATTTTCGTTACAGTCGGTTAAACGCCTTAGGACAAGTTGATTCAAATACGAGGTGTGCAAAAATGGTGACTCGGCAAGGGTCAAAGTTCAATCCACAATGGCCGACTTCCTGTTTGTCAGGCGGCAACTTCATAATGTAATTTTTTGTCAGTCTTCATATGGTCTTTTTGTGACGCGAATTTGGTGGTTCTGTGGACAACTTTTTTGTCGTCCCTCCCATAGGAATGCAAAATTTCAATTTTCTAGGGGGGCTGTTTCGCCACTTTTTTGAGTTTTTTAATGGCGCCAAAAAAAAACAAAATGTTTCACCAGACCTGGCTTGCATGGAAAAATTGGTGAGTTTTCGTATATGTTCAGGGGGTCAAATTAGCGATCGTTTACTCAGAAAGAATAAGAATAATAATAATGAACAATTCTAACGATTTCCAATAATGCGCCAATCCAGTCACCTTCATATATACGTTTTCAGAAACGTCTCGACCCGACGCACGTTGTCATGAGGTCCATTGTCAATGACGAGCGCGTTGCGCTCGTCATTGACCCACTTTCGTCGCGCAAGCTAGCTCATGACGCTAACGATTTCAATTATGGGCTGCTCCATTCACCCCCATATATACGTTTTCGAGAAGCGTTCGACCTGACCTACCTTGTTTGAGGGTCCGTTGTCAAAGTCGAGCGCTTCGCGCTCGACTTTGACCTTTTTTCGTTTTTCGCGAGCGAATACAATAGGCTCCTCGCCGATCACTTCGTGAGGCTCGGGACTAATTAAAGCCGCAAGCGGCGATAATATACGTTTTCGGAAAAGTCTCGACGCGACCCACGTTTTCGTGAGGTCCGCAATGTATTTTGATTTTGATAGGGGGCGCAGTTGCACTGGTTTTTTGAGTTTTTTAATGGCGATATTAAAAAACAAAATTTTTCACCGGTCCTGAATTTTGTGCAAAAATTGGTGCGTTTTCGTAAATGTTCAGGGGGTCAAATTTGTGATCATTTGCGGAAAAGAAAAATAATACGATTTCAATTATGGGCTGCTCCATTCACCCCCATATATACGTTTTCGAGAAGCGTTTGACCTGACCTACCTTGTTTGAGGGTCCGTTGTCACAGTCGAGCGCGAAGCGCTCGACTGTGACCCTTTTTCGTTTTTCGCGCGAGCGAATACAATAGGCTCCTCGCCGATCCCTTCGGGAGGCTCGGGCCTAATAATAAGAAAAAGAAGAAAAATTCTAACGATTCCAATTAGGCGTTTTCCAGTCACCTTCATATATACGTTTTCGGAAACGTCTCGACACGACCCACGTTGTCGTGAGGTCCATAGTCAATGACGAGCGCGTTGCGGTCGTCATTGACCCAATTTCATCGCGCAAGCTAGCTCATGATGCTAACGATTTCAATTATGGGCTGCGCCATTCACCCTCATATATACGTTTTCGAGAAGCGTTCGACCTGACCTACCTTGTTTGAGGGTCCGTTGTCAAAGTCGAGCGCTTCGCGCTCGACTTTGACCCTTTTTCGTTTTTCGCGCGAGCGAATACAATAGGCTCCTCGCCGATCACTTCGTGAGGCTCGGGCCTAATAATAATAAGAAGAAGAAAAAGAAGAAAAATTCTAACGATTCCAATAATGCGCCAATCCAGTCACCTTCATATATACGTTTTCGGAAACGTCTCGACACGACCCACGTTGTCGTGAGGTCCATGGTCAATGACGAGCACGTTGCGCTCGTCATTGACCCACTTTCGTCGTGCAAGCTAGCTGCTGACGCTAACGATTTCAATTATGGGCTGCTCCATTCACCCCCATATATACGTTTTCGAGAAGCGTTCGACCTGACCTACCTTGTTTGAGGGTCCGTTGTCAAAGTCGAGCGCTTCGCGCTCGACTTTGACCCTTTTTCGTTTTTCGCGCGAGCGAATACAATAGGCTCCTCGCCGATCCCTTCGGGAGGCTCGGGCCTAATAAACAAATCTTACTGCAAGTGTGAGGGACAGAACACTTATACTGTGTATGTGTGAATGTATACAAAGTATGAGATGATTTTTTTCCTCACTCATCCCTATATGTTTTCACTATTGTTTCTGTCTTTTTAATGGCAGCGCCTCCAGAAGGGGGGCAGCATGGCCACAGTTCACCTATCTCCCCATGCTTGTTCTGTTTGTCTTCTTGGATGGGTGTTCTGTTAACTGTAATTTCCCATTGTGGGATCAATAAAGTATCATCATCATCATCATCATCATCAAAACAAAACAGAACTGTATTATGTGTTCTTTTACTAATCATTATGATTTCTAGTAATGAAATTAGGAAACACTATTTTTTTGTTTTATTTGTTCAGTCTTCATTAACAATATGTTTATGTTTAGGCAGGTGAAATGATTATCACACGCTCCCTCTTTAGTGTGTGATATACTGTGTTTAATGTGCCTAAACTAGGTAAACTTTCAAAACATAAAATACAGGTGAGGCTAATGAGAATGTAATTAGTTTTGCAGATATGCAGTTATAAACCAAAGCACTGAACATCTGCTGCAGAGAAATAAGAGATCCTCATCCTCAGGGAAATGTGAACGTGTGCATCAAATTTCAAAGTAATCCAATTAATACTTAAGCCTTTTTACTGAAAAACAAACAAACAAACAAACAAACAAACAAACAAACAAACAAACAAACAAAAAACACCCAACTTCATCACAGTGCTTGAAGAAAAGCCATTAGATCACCAAATACACAGAGGAATCATCCTTAAATCCCAATGTGAACACAAATGCCTATGCAACTATTCATGGAAATCACAAGTGTTACTGCTACTATTTAGGTCTGAAGGCAAATAAAAACTGAGCATAACTTAGTTCAGGCAGGGAAGTCAAGCTGAGCTGGAATTTGGCAAATTAGTGGATTTCAGAGCCAGCCTACATAAATTGATGGTTCCCCTAATGCATTTTTAAACATCCACTTGGCAAAACTCTACTTGCACCTGCCACTCATCATCATGAGTTGTCACTCATCTGCAAGCCATTTTGCAACCCAACCCCACTTGAGTTCCTCCTCATTCACGTACATATCCCATCTTTTTCTGTGTCCTATTTGTTCTCACTGATGTCTGCTCTGTTCTATACAAGGGTCTTATCACTGCTCTCCATTGGTCTGGCTTCCCACATTCACATATGGAAGGGCGGGGATGTCCCAGAAAAGAGCTCCATACCACCAGTCATAAGGTTACACACACGGAAATAACAATCTTCTTTTAACTACACTCGCCCTGGCTGAAATAACAGTAGTGAAAAATAAAAAGCCTTTATAATTAACAGAAGAAAAAAAAATCATTGCCATGAAAAGCTGGCCTCTGTTTAGAAATCCTTTGGATGTCTGTGCCTTTCAGGTCACTGTGCTGACAATCTCAATTTGAAATAATTGCACACACCTGTCCCACACTGCACTGCGATAATAGAAAAACAAGTGGAGCTGAAATGTCACCCAAGTTTAAGTTATGCAAGCTGCCCAATACTTTATTGCTTAGCTGACCATTCGGTTTAAAGCACTGAATGGTCAGTGCAGCTCAGTGTGTACTTGTCGAGTCTGTGTACTGGACTATAGTGATTCTTTTGCAAACATTAAATTTTATTTTATTTTTTCCCCATCCACATTCTTACTTGGGGGTCACCTTCATTTAAACATGACAATTTTACCCACGTTTTCTCTTGACCTTATTGTCTAGTAATTGCTTTCAAGGCAGAAAATGGAGAGGAGTTTCTATGGAGACGATAAATCTGCCATGTAGTGAATAATATGTATTTGCACAGCAATTTTGTGCTTCACTGACCCCTAAAGTCTAAGCCAGCAAATAAATAGATAAATAAAAAACAAAATACTTTACTGCCAATTAGACCATGACTGCACCTACAAGTTTTAAAGTGCTATACCGTGTTCATGTCTAAGCAACAATAATGAACCTTGAAATGAAGCTTTTAGCTGCTATCCTACTTCTTGTTATCTTGTTTGTGTGTCCTGACATGAGGGTTTCTCTCTCCAGTCACAACCTTTGTAACTGAAACGGTAAATTCTCTTTTTCTATCTTCAGGGTTTTATCATCTCCAGCTCTGTTTAGTGGGAGAAGAGTTGCATTGGGAAAATCCCGATTTAAAAGTGACACAAAAAGTAACCTTGTAAAGCTTGAAAGAGGAGGATATTCTGAGGGAAAAATAACATGGAAATCATTTTAATGTCAAGTGTTTTAGGTGAAATATGATTAAAACTGAAAACAATTAGCACCAACTGTGACACTCAAAAATTGCTGGAAGTGTGAAATTCTGATGATACCAAGCTACTTGCCACCTAAATGCAACTGTTACTAAAAGGCATAAATATTTTGGTTAACAGGCTGCATTTAATGACACAGTTGAATATAAATTGAATTTCAGTTTCCAATCTTGTGTAATATTGATTTTTATTTTTTAGTTTGTGTTGTATTCTAAAATGTATAATTTTATTCAATTGTATTTTAAAATCTAAATAAAACAACAACATCTTTAAATCTCCATGTAACATAAAACTGCTCCTGACTGTTAGCTGATGGGCTGCATTAGCTGGCAGTGTGACATCATGGGTCAGATGTCTGTTAGCCCATCAGACGGCAAAAGCTTAATTGAAATTTTCAAAGGTTCAATTCTCCCATGTCTTACTCCTCACACTGTTTAGTAGCAGAAGTGTGGCTGGAGGTCACTTAGGCTGAGCTAACTTGTATCTCATCTTCAATAGTTTAACGAGTCAACACTGGGTCCCAGTGCAAGATGGCCAAAGTGGCCCCTGACCACGACAATCCATCTTGACATTCCTCTTCATATTCAGTCTGCCTTCTGCCTCCACCCTTCTTAGAGCCCGTCCTCCTGGGAGGATACCATGATTACGCAGGCTGATTAAAGAACAGAGAAGGCAGTGGCCCCATGCTTTCCCTGCCAGCTGCTCGCTCAATTTCACAATTAAAAGACATTAATAGACATTAACACATAAAGCGATTTAATGTCAGTAGAGAATGAAAGTGTAAGCCTGCAGCTTTAAATCAACCTGAAACTGTGAAATCCACTGCACAGTAGATGCCTAAACATGACAAAATCAGGTGTTGGAGCATCGATACAGTTGAAAACTAACTATTGATGAAACACCTGCACATAACATCATTATTCATAATCCCAAGTGGTTAAATATTGCCACTATCTGATTTTATACTCATAAGGTGTCTTTTGGCACTGGTATTCTGATGCTAAGGGATCCTTTTACAAGTGCCCATACATAATGAGTTGGTAGCAGGACCCCTCTCACTACTGCCATAAAGTGTGTCATGGTGCCAACATCAAAGGACACATTGTGTGTATCTGTGAGATTCAGACACTTTGACAAAATGGCAGAATTTGTCTGCTGGGAATGAAAGCAGGCTGGTGCAAAACCACCGAATAACTCAAAGGATTCTTAAGGCCCAAATATTAATTAAAATATATGGTTAAAGCTAAAGGTGGTCATGTTACTTTAAAAAGAATAAATGAAACTACAGTATGAGCAATAGCCCAAACCTAACTGGGACCTAATTAAGAAGTCTATGCTAATGATCTTAGCAATAATAAGAAAGCTGAGGGGTATACTGTGAAGGAAGTTCAACATAACCAGGCTTTTTTGTTTTTTTGCATTAGCTAACTTAACAAAAAGCCAGGCAGAGATCATGGATATCATCATGCTGGTTATCAGCTGTCTTTCTGCTTCAGGTGTTGGAGCATTTTTATGTGGGCACGCTCACATTAAAGGGGGTGTTTAATGCACCATTTGACTCTTTTTCTTCTAACATGCTACTGACTACTGCTGCAAATACAACTTGAGAGTAATGCTGCAGAAAATTGTTACAAAAATTGTTTCAAAATCATAATTATCCTAAGCATAATGAGTGGGAGAAAAGAATATTATCTCGAGTTATATTTATTTTACTGGTTGGTGCTGCTGTTTATTTCTAACATGACAGCTGCACGTTTGAGCTCTGAAGCTTTTGATACATTTAAGCATTTAATCAAAGTGTTCAGGTCTGACACTCTCCCACAACCAAATAGACGAGACATGGAAATCCCTTTAGTGTGCTTGCTAATTAAAGTGAAATTCATTTTATTGATTGTATGGTATTCTTGGTTGTAAATAGCATACACGTGTAACTCTTCATTTGTCTAATCTTTGTTTTAGTAGCTGTAATTGCAGCAGTTTAAAAGAGACTTAGGAGCAGATCAGGACCATTTTTTTAAAATAACATTTAAAGCAAACTCTGAACCTAAACTGCTCTCTGTATTATACCCCTCTGACCTTAACAAAATTTAAAGAAAGTAAAAAAAGGTTAAATTTTGACTAATTTGTTTTCAACAAGCTTTAGAATTTTGTATTCTGAATGTATAGATGAAATAAGGATTGCACTGACTTATTTATTACTTATTATTTGCTGTTACAGTTTCCATTTGCTAAGTATTATTTTACTAAATTACTGAATAGACTGATAACTTGAGTGGAGTAACCTCCTCATAGTTGATCCTATCACCCCATGTAGGAGGATGTTTTTTTTTTTTTTTTTTGTGTGGGCTGGTGAGTAATCAAGAGAAAGTTTTGAAAAAGCAATTATCTGACTGTCATCATAGGGATGATGAAATAAATGAAAAAGCACCTCTCTACTGTATTTATATGTGTGTTAACCAAAAAATAGCAACAAAAGTTACCCAGTTTACTCAGGGACACTTATTAAAAAATTTATGACTGCTTGTTGAGGGAGAACACATCTATGAAGTACACAGAAGACCCTTCAACACACATTGCTTAAATTTGATGCAAAAAGATTTAAAGTATAGCAAATAGAAACAACAGGAAAAGACTAAACTGTTGTGAAGAGAAATCAGTAGAACCAGAAAGAGCAGCATGTAGCCTGTATATATAAAAAACATCACAAATAACACAAAGCATTCTTTGATTAAAGGGCTGTAAAAGACATTGAGTCACTGCAGGCATTTGGTATATTTACAAGGGAATATACACATTATCAATCCTCAAGAAACCATGTCAAATCATATCAAATAATTATCTCCACGGGACCGGGTTCCGGTTTTGTGCGTAAATCTGTTGCTTGGTCAGTTCAAACCACTTTAGTCCCTTGGGATGACAGGCGCAATACTGCCGCTAGTAGCCATTAGTAGCTTTGGGATTCCCAGGGTGCCTGAAACTGGTCACTACAATCAATGGATAGTGGCTCACTCCCCAGTAAATCAAACATATTTTAGTATATTAAGATGCAAACCTGTCACAAAGTGGTGTAAAAAAGAATCTTTGCTCATTATTCTCACTGACTGGTAGTGTTATTTTATCTTTAGTCCTGTCTGAAAATGTCAGTAAAAACACAGTCATACTTTAATTGGAGCTATAAGCTGTGTTATTCCTCTCTGCAAATCGCCACTTTATCGTGGTGGAGGGGTTTGTGTGTTCCAGTGATCCCGGGGGCTATGCTATCCGGTAAGGTCTCCCAAGGCAAATTGGTCCTGGGTGAGGTGCCAGACAAAGAACAATTCAGACAACCTTTGTGGCAGAAAGATCAAGGGAACAGTTTACCCTGTGCGGGATAGTGTTACTGGGGCCACACCCTGAAGCCAGGCCTGGGGATGGTGCTCAAAGGCGAGCTCCTGGTGGCTGGGCCCCATGGGCTAAGGTCCGGCTCCCAAGGTGCTGGCCAAGGGTGGAGGCCTGGCTATTGAGGCTGGCTATGGGGACATGGAATGTCAGCTCTCTGGTGGTAAAGGAGCCCGAGCTACTGCGTGAGGTTGCACGATATCAGTTAGATATATGTACCTCATCAGATTTGTGGCCTCATGTTCTGGACCCTCAAATAAAGTCAGGAGCTGTACAACAAAACAATATAACAAAATGAAGCAGTGACCAATAAGGCAAACAAACTAACTAAGAAAGTCCATGAAACTAAGAAACAAACGGTCACAGGCCTGGGACCATGACAGCCATGTGGAGCTCTGGGGTGTACCACTGGATTGGTAGACTGGGGTGGTGGTTCCCATCTTCAAGAAAGGAAACCGGACTGTGTCCTCCAACCATTGGGGAGATCCCACTCCCCAGACTCCCTGGGAAGGTCTATGCCAGGGTGCTGGAAAGGAGAGTCTGTTCGTTAGTTGAACCTCTTGATTTAAGGGGAACAATGTGGTTTTTGTCCTGGTAGCAGAACGCTGGACCAGCTCTTTATCCTCTCAAGGATATTCTAGTGCAGGGGTCAGCAACCTTTAATATGGAAAGAGCCATTTGAAACCGGTGTCCACGGAAAAGAAAACACTGAAAGCCGCAAATACTAGCAGAAGTGGCTACCGGCTACCGCATATATTGAGAAACAAAAATAAATAAATAAAATGATTTTATTTTAATATTTCAAGATCACAATAATGTTCCAATTTAAAACTACAACAAAAACTGAACTGACAAAAATAAAATGCACTTCAATTGGATACTTATAATTTACTTCCGTGAGCCGCACAGAGCCGCAGCTCAAGCCTGAAAGAGCCGCATGTGGCTTCGGAGCCGCGGGTTGCCGACCCCTGTTCTAGTGTGTATGGAAGTTTGCCCATTCAGTCTACATGTTTTTTATGGATCTTGGGATATCCTGTGGGTCTGCAGGGGTTAAAGTGGGATTTGGGAGGTGAGGGAACCCTGAGATCAGCACGGGGAACAGAAGTACTTAGAAATAAGTTACATAATAACTTGTTTTAGTAGCTCCAGTAGATTTTTTTTTTTTTTTGCAAACAGGCTGTAATCAACTGACCTGTGCCACTATTTCGATATTCACTACTCTTTGTGAATTAAACAAGGTATCAAAAGAAATTATATTGCTATATGGCTGATTTCCAACCCTAGACATAATAAAGCTAGTATAAAATGTAGAGCTCAGTGAGTGAATCTAATCACCTTCGTCATCTTAATTTGATGTCTGCTACTCTTGATGTAAGCTAGTAACAGTCCCGAGATGTAACCAGTCCAGCATGGTGTGTTATTTTAAACTTTATCATAATAATAACCAGTACAAGCCTGCCTGGTATTTTCATGGAATAACACAAATTAGTACACTTCAATTTGTTCTTCCAGATGTTTCACAAAAACATAATTCAGCTATACATTATGTATAGCTATATCTAATTTAAAAACTCTAAAATGAACAAGGACATTATATGTACATTAAATTTTCAGTTTATAAAATTTCACTTGCTGAGCAGTCCTTACCTCTCTAAACATTTTCTCATCTTCCTCTTCCTTCTTCTCTCTCGCTTTCTCTCTCTCTCTCTGTCTTTTTTATTTTTTTATTTTTTTACATCTTTCTATATCTATAAGTGTTGCAAACGAACTTTTTCCTCACCCTGGTAACTACAGCATCTATACATTTAGCATACAACACATTTTGTGACAAACTACACAGAAACTGTGCGTGCGTTTAGTGATATATGTTGAGCTGCTCTTAAAGCTGGAATTTTAAATGACCTGGTGCTTAAAATGTTACGCTGTTTATGCTCGCTTCTGTTCTGCAGCTACAGCAACCACAACTTTACCTCTGCACCACGAATGCATCACAGGTATGAAAAGGAAAAAGGATGTCTTGAAGGTATAAGCAGGCCATGGGATGTTATTATTTTCTTATTATAGATCAAGTACCTCCATGGATGCCTCACCAGGCTGCAGCTTATGAAAACTTAACTCATTTATTAGTAAAATGGATTAACCTGTCTATCAGATTTAATTCATCATTAATCCTTACCGAGTGTAAGGTAATTTGGTCTTGCTGTTGGAGGAAACCCACTCGCAAATACGAGTGGCAGAAATGAGCTTCCTCTGTAGGGTGGCTGGCCTCTCCCTTATAGATAGGGTGAGGAGTGCAGTCATTCGAAAGGGGCTTAGAGTATAGCCGCTATTCCTCCACATTGAAAGGAGTCAGTTGAGGTGATTCATACATCTGACTAGGATGCCCCCCTGGGTGCCTCTCGGGAGGAGGCCCAGGACACGCTAAAGAGATTATATCTCTTGGCTGGCCTGGTAACGCTTCCCCTGGAGGTTCCCCTGGATGTTCCCCTGGATAAGCTGGAGGACGCGGCTTGGGAGAGGGAGGTCTGGGTTTCTCTGCTTAGGCTGCTGCCCCCCGGGACCCTGCCTTGGCTAAGCATAATAATATCCTTTAATGGAGATGTTTGAAGTAGCTCCAAAGATAAAATTCTGCTTGTGCTGACACTAAATAGGCGTTAAACTTATGCATGTCAATAAACTTTTTTTTTCATAGTGTAACCCATCACTTAAGAAAAGAGGCCGGGGGGTCACGTGATGCAGTCACCCTGAGCAGACATTCATCGTTGGGCCTCCGCTCCACTCGAGCCAAATTTGCTTATTTTCTTTATTCTTTTCAAAACCGATAAACTTTAGGCTTACTTTATAGCAACCCGACACCATGCCCAACTCCAAGACAACTAAATCTGCCGGTAATAAACCAGTTGAAGAGCAAACCACAAGGAAGAATATGCTAACTAGCAAGGAAGCTAACCAAGGAGCTGAGCCGCACGATTCACTTGCTAGCGGCGCTGACAGCCTAGCGGCAGGCATTGCCCAGAGTGTCATTGAGAAGATTTCAGCTCTGATGGACAAGAAGTTAGAGGAGTTTGCCGCTACCTTAAACACTATCTCTGCTAAAGTTGAATCTAACACGGAGCGCATCACAGAAGCAGAACACCGTGTCTCAGCAGTGGAGGATGATATGTCGGCTGTGGGACCCAGGCTGGCCGAGCTGGAGTCAAAAGTGCGCATCCTGACAGAGAAGTGTACCGATCTGGAGGGACGGAGCCGTAGGGATAATATCCTAATCTACAACCTCAAAGAAGATGTGGAAGGCCGTCAACCAGTCTCTTTCTTTGAGAGATGGCTCCCAGCTCTTCTCAACTTGGAGTCCAAATGGGGTGCCATTAAGATCGACCGAGCTCATCGGAGTCTCGGTCCGCGAAGACCTGACCGGCCGCGCGCTGTGATCATCAAGTTACATCACTCCAGAGATACGTCCAGGATTCTTGCGGCGGCCAGGAAACAGGCTCCGCTTGCATATGAAGGACAAATGATCTTCATCAGACAGGATATGACTTCTGCAGTCAAAGAGATGCGCCGTGCGTTTAACGGGGGTGTGTGAGCGTCTTATTAAGAAGGAGGTGAGATTCTCCATGCGATTCCCAGCTACTCTGTCTTTCACACATGAAGGGAAAACCCACTCATTCCGATCACCCAAGGATGCACTTGCCTTCCTGGACGAACTGAACTGAGACCGTCTCATGTACTGGATGGATAAATACATTGGTCTCCGCTCGGAGATCAATGCTTCATTTTTCTGTCTCCTCAGTGTAGAAATAGGTTGCAAAGGTATGTGCTTAATTGTTGGATAGATGCTTTATGATTTTGATTACTGTTTACTTTTTGCCCCAGTATGCCTGTGAAACGGGACATGGCGAAAATATGTCGGTTGCTAAGGTATTTCATTAATGTGTGTATTTTGTTTTGGCTCAGGCAGGGTTGGGGGGGCTAGTTTTAGGGAGAATGTCTAAACTTCCTTTTTCGGCGGCGACGCTTCTCGGTATCATGTGCCCCAGTTTTCTCACAGCGGTTCACGTCCCAGAATCGCACAGGGAAGAGGGGAGGGAGGTGGGCTTGGAATGGGATTGGGATCCATCGTTTGGGGATGGCTGTTCTTTTGTTCATGATGTTATGTCATCTGTTATTGTTCATGCCACTATACAGTGTAAGCCACCTATTTTTTATGTCACTAAACTGCCGACTTTTTTTTTTCTAACTCCTTGTAAGTTCATGGAGGTCTGCTGCTGCACTTGGAAACCTCTCCTACAGACTGTCAAATTATCATCTACTTTACCATGAGTGATCTCAAAATAGTTTCCCTTAACGTTAAGGGAATAAACAACGCGATAAAGAGACAAAAAATCCTAACATTTTTGAAAAGGGAAAATACAAAAATAGCTTTATTGTCTGAAACCCACCTAACTGACAGTGAGCACCTTAAACTGAGGAGGACCTGGGTTGGTCAGGAGTTCCACTCGTCGTATAACTCAAAGAGTAGAGGAGTTGCCATACTAATCCTTGCAGCCTTCCCTTCACACTGGAGAAAACCATGAGTGATAAGGATGGCCGTTATGTTCTTATCTCAGGTTATCTTTATGGGTAACACATTTTAATAGGCTGCATATATGGCCCTAATATATACGAAGCTACTTTCCTCCCAAAACTTTTGTCAGATGTTGCTTCAGTACATACACCATACATTGTGTTAGGGGGGGATTTTAATTGTATACCTGACCCTTGTGCTGACCAGTCTCCTCCTAGACCCACCGCAACTTCCAGAAAAAGTTTGAGATTGCGTGAGTTTTTCCAGGACCTAGAACTGTTTGACACCTGGAGAGTCACCAAACCCAGAGAAAGAGATTACACTTTCTTCTCTCAACCCCATCAAACATTCTCCAGGATTGACTTCTTCTCATCCTCGAGAATGATATTGGATCGAGTGAGAGGTTGCTCAATCAACACATGCACAATCTCCGATCATTCCCCTGTAAGCCTGTGTATTAGTCCCCCGTACGCTGACCCTGCTTCTCGCCACTGGAGGATGAACCCCTCTTTACTGAGTTATTCATCTTTTATTGACTACATTACAGTTCAGTGGAATACATTTTTGGACACTAATAAGACACCAGATGTCAACCCTTCATTGCTGTGGGAGACAGCTAAAGCTTATATTAGGGGAAGTATCATATCATATACCACAGCCCATTAAAGAACAATTACAGCTAGAGAGAATAGTACAACAGACAGAGGTGCAATTTAAAAGCACACCTTCTAGAGCCCTTTCTAAAAAACTAGAAGCAGCTCGCTCAGCCTTAAATCAATTACTAACAAAGCAAGCAGAATCAACCATTTTCTTTGCTAAACACAGATTATATGAATCAGGGAATAAACCAGGCCAGCTATTAGCAAGGCTAACAAAAGGCAGAAGGGAACCGAACACAATATCATCATTACAAGACAATAACCGAGACAGACATCACAAAACGACAGATATTAATAGGGTTATGAGGCAATTCTACCAAAATCTGTATTCATCTGAATGCGACTCATCTGACGCTGAAATAACAAAATTCTTAAGTGGCGTTACTCTCCCATGCTTGTCAGAGGAACAACAAGAAATGCTAAGTGCTCCAATCTCTCAGAAGGAAGTCCAAGAAGCCATAGCCTCCCTTAAGGATGGTAAAGCACCTGGACCTGATGGCTTTTGTCCAGAATTCTATAAGAAACTAAGCCATCTAGTGACAGGACCACTCACGGACATGTTTGTACACTCGCTTGAGCGTGGAGACCTGCCCCCTACACTAAAGTTAGCCAACATCAACCTCATCCTTAAGAAAGATAAACCACCAGACATCTGTGGCTCATATAGACCTATTAGCCTTATCGGGGTAGACGGTAAACTGCTTTCAAAATTACACGCAACGAGACTGGAGAAGCTTTTGACTTTCCTAATAAACCCAGATCAGACCGGATTTATACAAAATCATTTCTCCTTTACAAATGTGAGAAGACTACTTAATGTAATTCAATACTCGCACCAGACGAACTGCAGATCCTTTGCTATATCTTTGGACGCCGAAAAGGCATTTGATAGGATTGAGTGGAAATACTTATTCAATGTGCTGGAGAGATTTGGAATTGGGGGGGACTTTTTGAAATGTATCAAAATACTCTACAACTCCCCGTCGGCCTGTGTCATGACTAATGGTGTCCAATCTCCACCTTTTACTATATATAGAGGGACCCGACAGGGTTGGCCCCTATCCCTGCTACTATTTGCCCTCGCTCTTGAGCCCCTAGCTCAGGTTATCAGATCACAACAAGATGTGCATGGGGTGATGGTTGGAGATAAGGTCCATAAAATAGCATTATACGCAGATGACATTCTGCTGTTTGTAACGAAACCTGACATTTCAATACCAGCTATCTTGTCCATTATCAAAAAAGTTTGGTTCCTTTTCAGGATATAAAATTAATTTTGACAAATCAGAAGCTATGCCATTAGGTACTTCTACCATTCAAAACCTGCCCTCCAGCTGTTCCCTGAGTTGTTCCCGACATGGCTTCACTTACCTTGGAATTAATGTCTCTCCTGACTTGGCAGAGCTATGGAAGCTTAACCTCTCTCCTACACTTAAGAAAATAAAGAGAGACTTAGAGAGGTGGCATGATCTTCCCTTGTCATTCATGGGGCGTATAAGCTTAATTAAAATGAACATTTTTCCACGACTTTTATATCCCCTTCAAATGTTACCCCTCTGGTTATCCAAAAAATTTACAGTTGATATAGAAAGAGCATTTTCTAGATTTATTTGGCATGGCAAGAGACCGCGACAGAGAATCAAAACCCTACAGCTGCCTGTTGACTGAGAATGTACTCATGACATTCCAACAACTACAGTCAAAGTTTGGTTCCCCAAAGAACACTTTTATGGTTTTCTCCAGACCCGTCATTTTATTGGCTCTTTATGTCCCACTCCTTCCGGACTGGTTGCGTACAATGAGATCGAGAAATTCCTTGTTGACTGGAAAAACATCAGGCATTTTATCTCTGCCTTCTATACACTGCTCTACTCTCTCAGCCCAGGCGATATCAGGGGCATTGTACAGAAATGGGAGGGAGACCTTGACATGGTATATATTGAGGATGACTGGCAGGAAGCCATTATGGTAGTTAACTCAACCTTTATATATAAAATAGACTTAGGGAGACACAGTATAAAATATTACATCGGCTACATATAACCCCCTTTATATTGAATAAGATGGATCGCCAGCACTCCCCCCTATGCAATAAATGTAGAAGAGAGGTTGGAACCTATTACCACTATTTTTGGCAATGCAAACTTATCAAAAGATTTTGGGGTGCAATTTCTAAGGAGCTGAGTGGCGTGTTTCTAGTCAAGATCAGGTGTGACCCAGGACTGTTCCTCCTTGGCCTCCTGTCAAAATCAGTCACTCTGACACAATCACACTTCAGACTTTGTGATAAACTGTTGTTATTGGCCAGGAAATGCATTTTGATAAGTTGGATTAAGGATAAACCACTGACTGTTATACAGTGGTACAGAGAACTATTTAGGGTCCTCCCCCATGAAAGGATCAGGGCAGTTCTTAGGGGCAATGAGAGATATTTCACCGATATGTGGTCCCCTGTGCTCAGATATTTACCTAAAGGATTGACTCAACTCGTGATGAGGGGACAGAATCTAATAAAGTGGTCAATCTTAGGGCCTAACCGGTGATCATCCTCCTCCTGTATTACTATGCTCCTTTTTTTTTTTTTGTCTACACCATAGCTGCAATCTCTGATTGTCTTGTTGATAGGCATTAAATGTGTATGTAAATGCCTGGCGATTACTATGACAATAGATAAGGCATAAAACCAATGAAGGCATGATAAGACATGATCGTGCGAAAGTACAGTGGCAGGTTTATTTTTGTTTGTTTTGGGGCTTTTTTGTTTGTTTTTTTCTGTTTTTTTTTCCCTTCACCTCTGTAATGTGACATAACAGTATGTTGTACAATTCTATGTTCTCTTTTTTTGCTAGTGAAAACACAAAACTAATAAAACAGTGTTTTAAAAAAAAAAAAAAAAAAGAAAAGAGGCCGTTAATTACTGTAGTTGTGTGCTATAATGGATTCATTAAATGTGAAGAGAAAGCAAGATAAGAATAGGGAATCTGTGTGGGTTAATAGGATTCAAACAACTAGTGAATTAGTTATGAGCAAGACCTCAATTTATTTAGCATTATTTCCTGAGTTAGAGATACATAATTTTGAGTTATATATACAACTTTATACAATTTAATGTATTTTTTTTTTTTAAATTGAATGACATTCAATTTTCAAATGAAAAGAGTACACTCTACTTCTGAAACACTCCCAGTGTGATTTGAAACTGTGTGAAGAAAGAAACAAAACTGCATCTGAGATGCAACATCACAGAGACACATATAGTGTATTTCGGGGGTTATGGTACTCCTAAATTGCTTATAACTGTCATGAGGACGAGGTGGGTGGACTCAACAATGCAGACTCCGGAGGAAGGTAAAAGGTGGTTTATTTGGCAACAATAGTAACACCGGAATAATGCAAGGAATCTGGGGCTAGGGGCGGCGGGGCTTCCAGTGGGGGTCCGAATGTCTTCCTCGGGTCTGATCTCCTTGACATGGGTCTCTCCCTCTGCTCACAGTTTCTGAGGCACAAGACAAGAAAAAACAGGTTAGCACATAGCCAGTACGTGAGACGTTTTGCAGGCGAGAATCTGAGACAGCCAAACTAACGCTTGTTCAGTCAACGATCCAGTGAAGACTAGATGCCATCCACCAGCTTAAGAAGGGGTCCTGATGGCCACATCAGGAACAGGTGTGCGACAGCCTCCTGCAGCAGCTGGTTTGGTGGGAGGAGACTCAGGCTGGCCAATCCCAGTCAGCAACAAGAGAGAGCGAGAGAGAGACAGAGAGGGACAGAGAGACAAAAAAAGGCAGAGAGAAAGATCCCCCACAGAACCACCCCAGGACTACCAGGGACCATGACAATAAGACCCATTGTGCAAAGTTGGCATAGACAAAAATAAGCCAACTACCCCAAAATATTTGATTTTGTTATAATGTTCAGATGGTTAAAATGTGTTATTTTCTTTAGTTGTCACAAAACAAGCTATGATCCAATCTTTGATGAGATATAGTAGTACTCAAAGAGCGGCTATTCCTCCGTTACAGTACAAGAGGCAGTATTCCATAACAGGAGCAGGTCCGGCAGGGGTAAAGAGGCCGGGCCACTCACTGTAAGCCAGTATGCGTAGCATGGGCTGCCATAAGACATATTTGTTGAGTTGATTTTAAAGAGGCTGGGCCGCTCACTGTAAGGCAGTGTCCTTAGTATGCTCCTAGAGACGTTGTGTCAAATGTGCAACGATGTACTATGTCTGTATATTTGCAGAGCAGCAGACTGTTTAGTAAAAGCAGACTCACAAAAACACACTGATCTTAATTTATTTTAATTCAAGTGTGCAATAATGTACTGTACAACAACAACAACTTCCTTACTGCTGATTAATAAGCAGTCATTTGGAGAAAACTCTTGAGTATAAAAGTAATGTATTTATAATGACTAATACAGTGTCAATATGCTACTAAATGCCTGCCAATATTTGGGAGTGTATATCTTCATATAAGATGTTAGCCAAGAACAAATACATTAGCTGTATCATCTTTTTTCTCCTTCCCCACTCTTTTCACTTGTGATCATTTATATTACCACAAAGCAAACATCTGTTCATGTTTTGTAGGCACACAAACATTTAAATATCCATCCATCCATCCATCCATCTATCCATCCATCCATCCATCCATCCATCCATCCATCCATCCATCCATCCATCCACTCATCCATCCATCCATCCATCCATCCATCCATCCATCCATCCATCCATCCATCCATCCATTCTCTTCCGCTTATCCGGGGCCGGATCGCGGGGGCAGGAGCCTAAGCAGAGAAGCCCAGGTTTCCCTCTCCCCAGCCACCTCCTCCAGCTCATCTGGAGGGACCCCAAGGCGTTCCCAGGCCAGCCGAGAGATATAATCTCTCCAGGATGTCCTGGGTCTACCACCGGGCCTCCTCCCGGTGGGACATGCCCGGAACACCTCACCCAAGAGGCGGCCAGGAGGCATCCTAATCAGATGCCTGAGCCACCTCAACTGGCTCCTTTCAATGTGGAGGAGCAGCGGCTCTACTCTGAGCCCCTCCCGGATGGCCGCACTCCTCACCTTATCTCTAAGGGAGAGGCCAGCCACCCTTTGAAGGAAACTCATTTCTGCTGCTTGTGTTCGCGATCTTATTCTTTTGGTCACTACCCAAAGCTCGTGACCATAGGTGAGGGTATGAATGTAGATCGACCGGTAAATCGAGAGCTTCGCTTTTACACTAAGTTCTCTCTTCACCACGACAGACCGGTGCAGCGTCCGCATCACTGCAGAAGCAGCCCCAATTCGTCTGTCGATCTCCCGCTCCCTTCTCCCATCACTCGTGAACAAGACCCCGAGATTCTTGAACTCCTCCACTTGGGGCAAGAACTCCTTCCTGAGACGGAGAGGGCACTCCACCCTTTTCCGGCTGAGGACCATGGCCTCAGATTTAGAGGTGCTGATTCTCATGCTGGCCACTTCACACTCGGCTGCAAACCGTTCCACTGCGAGCTGGAGGCCACCCCCTGATGAAGCCAACAGGATCGCATCATCTGCAAAAAGCAGAGATGAGATTCTGAGGCCACCAAGGAAGAAGCCTTCCGCCACCTGGCTACACCTAGAAATTCTGTTCATAAAAATTATGAATAGAATCGGTGACAAAGGGCAGCCCTGATGGAGTCCAACACCCACAGGAAACGAATCCAACTTATTACCGGCTATACTGACCAAGCTCTCACTGCGGTTGTACAAGGACTGAATGGCCCGCAACAACGGGCCAGACACCCCATACTCCCGCAGAACCTCCCAAAGGATACCCCGAGGGACACGGTCGAATGCCTTCTCCAGGTCCACAAAGCACATGTAGACTGGTTGGGCAAACTCCCACGCACACTCGAATATCCTTGAGAGGATAAAGAGCTGGTCCAGCGTTCCGCGACTAGGACGAAAACCACATTGTTCCTTCTGGATCCGAGGTTCGACTAACAGACGGACCCTCCTTTCCAGCACCCTGGCATAGACCTTACCGGGGAGGCTGAGGAGTGTGATCCTCCGAAAGTTGGAGCACACCCTCCGGTCTCCCTTCTTAAAGATGGGGACCACCACCCCGGTCTGCCAATCCAATGGCACTGCCCCAGATCTCCACGCGATGTTGCAGAGGTGTGTCAACCAAGACAGCCCTACAACATCCAGAGCCTTCAGGAACTCGGGGCGAATCTCGTCCACCCCAGGGGCCTTGCCACCAAGGAGTTGTTTAACTGCCTCAGTGACCTCACCCCCAGTGATGGTCAAGTCATCTCCCTTGTCCCCAGACTCTGCTTCCACTACAGAAGGCGTGTCAGTGGGATTCAGGAGGTCCTCGAAGTATTCCTTCCACCGTCCGACTATAGCCTCAGTTGAAGTCAGCAGCACCCCACCTGCACTATAAAACGTGTGAGTGGAGCACTGCTTTCCCCTCCTGAGTCGCCTGACGGTTTGCCAGAATTGCTTCGATGCCGTCCGAAAGCCTTTTTCCATAGTCTCACCGAACTCCTCCCACACCCGAGTTTTTGCTTCGGCCACTGCCCGAGCTGCATTCCGCTTGGCCTGCCGATACCTGTCAGCTGCCTCTGGAGTCCCACAGGCTAACCAAGCCCGATAGGACTCTTTCTTCAGCTTGATGGCTCCCTTCACCTCCGGTGACCACCATCTGGTTCGGGGGTTACCACCACAACAGGCACCAACCACCTTGCAGCCACAGCTCTGAGCAGCAGCCTCAACAATGGAGGTGCGGAACATATGAGATCCGGGATAGGGGAGCCTGCGTGTCCGAGTGGAACAGACCCGGTTGGATACGCATATATATTCGGCTTTTTGGTAGCGGTATCTTCTCTGTTTGGGCTCGGTGGATACCTGCTTAACTGGCAAATTAAGAAAATCTGGACGGCGGTTTCGACATCTGCAGAGGCTGCCGACCCAGGTGGAAGGGCTGAGCAGAGCCGTACAAACTCAGACTCAAAGCCTGGTGGACCTGAGCCGCAAGATTAGCGAGCTCGCAGGCGAGAGGGGTTAGATCAGGAGATATAGTTTGGTTCTGCACAGTGAGGACGGCAATCAACGAATTTGGAATATTGGATTTTTGAATGGTTTCCCAGTAAGACTGAAGGCTGTTGGAAAAACAAGCAGCCTGTTCCAAAACAACATTTGTTATCAGGAATTCGGCTCCCCTGCCGGCCTTGGGTTGGCAACCATATCTCTCTCCAGGGCTCTGTGTGCGGCTGCTCTTCCCCCCACTCCGCGTTGTGATTTGTGAAGCTGGGTCTGGTGTACCACGGCCGCTGATGAAATTTCATCACTATCAGCAAACTGTTTTGGCTAGGACCTGGCATCTGGCTCCACAATGCCCCCACCTCTCGTCTCCGTCTGCATTCCCTCCTGACCTGACCTCACCTACTGCCGCTGTCCTAGCTTTACATGTGCAAATGCTTTGCTAAGGTGGTTTTTTTGGACCCTGGTATAGTGCTCTTTTTGAGCACTGTACCAGATGACTTTTTTTTTAACCTAACTTCCCCATGATGTGTTGTTTTCTCCTCCTGCCAAAGGTAGCGCTGCAAGTCGGCTGCATGACCCCCGGACACATATCCCCCCATGTGTGTTGTGTTTTGTGTATTCTTGGATGGTGTTCTGTAACTGCAATTTCCAATGTGTGAACTTGTTCACCCACATGGCAATAAACTTCATTCATTCATTCATTCATGGTCCATTCGGACTCAATGTCCTCAGCTTCCCTCGGAATGCTGTCGAAGTTCTACCGGAGGTGGGAGTTGAAAATCTCGAGGACCGGGGCTTCTGCCAGGCATTCCCAGCGCACCCTCACAATACGTTTAGTTGTGCCAGGTCTGTCCAGCATCTTCCCCCGCCACCTGATCCAACTCACCACCAGGTGGTGATTGGTTGACAGCTCAGCTCCTCTCTTCACCTGAGTGTCCAGAACATACGGCCGCAGATCTGATGATACGATTACAAAATCGATCATCGACCTGCGAACTAGGGTGTCCTGGTGCCATGTGCACTTATGGACATCCTTATGTTCGAACATGGTGTTCGTTATGGACAAACTGTGGTTTGCACAGAAGTCCAATAACAAAACACCATTCGGGTTCAGATCGGGCAGGCCGTTCCTCCCAATCACGCCCCTCCAGGTCTCACTGTCATTGCCCACATTAGCGTTGAAGCCTCCCAGCAAGACTATGGCGTCACCAGATGGAGTACTCTCTAGAACCCCGCCCAGTGACTCCAAAAAGGGTGGGTACTCTGAACTGTCATTCGGCGCATAAGCGCAAACAACAGTCAGGACCCATTCCCCAGCCCGAAGGCGCAGGGAAACTACCCTCTCGTCCACTGGTGAAAACTCCGGCGTACAGGCAGCAAGCTGGGGGGATATAAGAATACCCACCCCAGCCTGCCGCCTCTCACCGAGGGCAACTCCAGACTGGAACAGAGTCCAGCCCTTCTCCAGGAGGCTGGTTCCAGAGCCCAGGCCATGCGTTGAGGTGAGCCCAACTATATCTAGCTGGTATCTCTCAACCTCACGCACTAGCTCAGGCTCCTTTTCCACCAGAGAGGTGGCGTTCCATGTCCCAATAGCCAGTTTCGATAGCCGGGGATCGGTCTGCCAGGGCCTCCGCCCTCGGCCACCGCCCGACACACACTGCACCCAACCCCTACGTGGCCTCCTGCGGGTGGTGGGCCTACAGGAGGGTGGGCCCATGTAACCTCTCCGGTCTGCGCCCGGCCGAGCACCACGGGCTAATGCCTGGCCACCAGACGCTCTCCCTCGAGCTCCCTCCCCAGGCCTGGCTCCAGGGTGGGGCCCCGGTAACCCTATCCCGGGGTTACCGGGTAAACTGTTCCCTTGCTGTTACGAACATAGGGGTCTTCTGATCCGCTCTTTGTCTGGACCCTCACCCAGGACCAATTTGCCATGGGAGACCCTACCAGGTGGACAAGACCCCGGACAACATAGCTCCTGGGATCACTGGGACACACAAACCCCTCCACCATGATAAGGTGGCGATTGATGGAGGAGACATTTAAATATACTTCAGTATATGTGCTGCATGATAACATCCTGTGCTGTTTCCATTCTGTACATTTTTATGTAACTTTCAATGTTAATGTTCTTTGCAGAAATAGTATTATTGTCAAACATGACAACTATATTGATTCTTTAAATATTTGGTTTGTACTGCAAACTTGGCATGCTTTCAATATGCAGCCTTGACATTAATATAAGATTCAACGCTCTGGTGTTGTTTCTGGGAATAATGGCAACTTTCTATGCTGAAATGTACTGGGAATCCTCTGCGGCAGGCAACATGCTGTCTTAAATGTTATCCACTCACCTTAACAGTTTTGGATCATTTATATATAAAAAAAAAGAAATTACAGGAATGTAACATAGAGTGCTTCACAATGAAGCTTTGCTTCACAATAGCCTTTTTTATCAGATAGATGGTCACTCAGACCCTCAGTGTTGTTCTGGCACACTCATTGTACAATGAGAAATCTAACCATAATGGGAACCCATTAACCTCTTCTTAAATTGGCCAATCTAAGCTTCGTCAAGCCTGAAATTGTCATGATTAAAAGCAAAAACTCAATCATGGCACTGCATAATTAATTTTCCTTGCATGTTAATTCTATTATAGACAAGACAAGAATGATTTTAATCATTTTCATAAAATCTGGATTTAAAAAAAGAGTGACTTTCGACCATCTAGGCAACAGACTTTCAAGCAGTTCATTTTCATTAAATTATAGCTCACTGTACACAGGCTCTCTGAGCCTAGGTAATATATGTCATCATGGAAATTTGAGCTAAGAGCACTCTTATATTGTGTCCCACAGCACAAGGAGGTCCACTGATAGCATTTAAAGGTATTTAGATATATACCCAAATCATCCACTTTACCCTTCCCAACCATTTCCATGTTGCTGTCATTTCATGGCCCCAGGCTTTTTAATGAAATATTTTATGTGATGCTATTAACTTCATTGTCAGGCCTTTTGTCTTTGTGCTTTGTTGCAAATACAGACACAAAAGAACATTAGTCCTTTGACTATAAACATTTTCATTGCTCCCTTAGATGAGCAGCTTTGAAAACAAAAGCAAACTGAGATGTTTTTGCAAGTTCTGGAGTTATAGGCAGCATCTTTTTTCCATGCTTTCTAAGCAAATTTATTGGACATCTGCTGAGGAATACCAATATCCCGAGAGACTGGAAGCACCACTAAATCTTTTAAGGAACCAAAAGCTAGTGGACTGCAATACTCAAATGCAACACTCAGTCTCTGAGAATAGATGTTTATTGTACACTAAGATATTGAAGTTGGTTGTAAGTTGATGAGGGAATAGAGGCTTGAATAGAGAGGGCTGAGAAAGCTGATGGCTTTCTCTGGAGATGCAGTTGGTAGACGGTTGGGGGTGCTGGGTAGGTTGGGGGGATTGCAAGCACTGGAGAAGAAACAGGCAAAATAGGGATAGTGGAGTCCCAGGGGTGGTGTGCTCTGGAAGACACTGTGGAGATCTAAGTTACAGAGAGAAACACTAATTAGGGACAAGAAATCAGAAACACTAGGAATTTGGCCTGAACAAATCTAGCACTGTGAGCTGAATGATCTGGCAATGAGTGGATGGACAGAGCCAGGGTTGATATAGAGCTGAGGTTGATGAGGGAAATGTATCCAGCTGGAGAGTGGGGAGGGTAAGGCCTTTTAGACTTTCAGGTGTTTTGATCCTTTCCACATCATGCCCCCCCCCCCCCCCCCCCCCCCCCCCCCCCCCCCACACACACACACACACACACACACACACACACAAAAGGGACCCAGTCAACTGGGAGGTCAAACAGTTCAAACACACTTGAAAAAGAAAATTGTTCATTTGTTGCATGTCTAAAAAAATCCATCAAATGTAAAGCAGAAGAATTTAATTTCAGTGTATTTACATCAAAGGTGGATAAATTGAGTAAACTGTATCATTTGGGTATGTTTTACTGTAGCATACACATATTAGGCTGATGGTCTACTGATCTAAGTTGGCTGCCCCAGCTGGCTGTAATGGCTGAAGCTACAGTGGGAGATGATAAAAACCATCACTGGCCTATTTTTTTCCCCTTCAATCTGTGGCTGTCTGATGGAAAGTGAAACTATTTTTGCTGAAATTGTCAAAGTTTACAGTCACTGTAAGAGAATGGGAATCAGAAGTCTATTAGTCCTCAGAGAGAAATTTCTCAACACACTGTTAGGAGTGTACTGAAATGTAATAACAAGAACAATAAGGATAATCATAATGCACCATAATAATAGTTTTACAGTCTTAATGGGATGCAGTACTTTGACAATAATTTAAATGAAAGTTGACAGTAATAGCAGTAGTTTGAAGAATGTTAGGGTATAGTTAATTGCTTCTTAACTGATCTTGTCAGCAGCTTTTGTACATTTTCTACCTGCCACCATATGTTGACAAATTGAAGATGCCTTTTGTAGTGCTTCCTATCTTTACTTGAGTTTGATGTTATACCAGCTGCCCACTTATTTATTTGTACTTTGTTCTCATTGTCTTGTTTTTTTCTCCTTCTTTTTGTGCAGATTTTTTCTACAGATACACAGAGTACAAATAAAGTCTCCACCTCTTGTTCTTAGCAGCAAATCACATCAGTGACTCACTGCATTGGAGTCATAGAAAGATGCTGTTTAGGTCTAAAGGAACTGCTTCTGTGAAATGCCTTCTGTAGGGATGAAACTATACAACAAGCTAACAGTTGTACAGACGGTAATGGAAAGATTGAGAAGGCAATGTGAGGAAAATATGATTCACATTAAATATTGACTGTTCTACAACATGCTGAGCTTTAGACAATACTAAATACTATATATATATATATATATATATATATATATATATATATATATATATATATATATATATATATATATATACAGAGAGAGAGAGAGAGAGAGAGAGAGATAGCTAGATAGATATATATAGACTTTCTTGAAGTACAGTTGTGACATCGTCACGGCCCCTCCTCTGACCTGCTGGGGCGGGGCTTCCTGCAGGCAGAGGTGGGCCTTGAGTAATTGTAGCCACCTGGGCTCACTAATTTAATCAAGGCTCCACTAACCATTCTCCTCTCTCTGCTCCTCCAGGTAACTTTGGTTTGTCTTTTGTTTTAGTTTGGTTTTGGGTTGCAATATTCATTCAGATTTCCACATACATGTCCACTCACTCATACACTGCATACACAGGACATACTAATATATTCACATCCCATATTTATCTTTCTTTTTGATTTGTTTATTTTTCAATAAAACTAACCTGACTGGCCTATACCTTCGCCTTCCCTCATTCTTTGTTACGGGCCATGAGCCAGCCTGTGACAACATACAGAAAAAATTGTACACATACACCTACTATGATCTAATTTCACAGCCCTGTGGCTAATAACATTTAATAGATATAGCTATGAATGCAGTTGGACTTTGTAATCAAGCAGCACTATCCTATGGATTAAATGGACTGACGTAGCAACTTGTTGGTCTACTGGCACAACGTTTCTAAACTAAAACAGATTTTGATTTAGGCTTTGTGTCATATACTGCTGTGTGTCTAAGCCAAACAAAACATTTTTGCCACCCTAGTGGTAAGGATCAACAATTTGTGGGACCATGTGTCTGCCTGTATGCAGAGGTTTGTGTAAACGTCTTGTTGTATCAGATCTTCATAAGTAAGACTGGAAATTTGTAACAACCACATTTCTGTGGCACCAGACACAGGTTCATTGGGAACATTGTGGAAAGTGCCCCTTTGTAGATATCAGCCTCTTTATTTCTTCAAAAATATTTGGCTGAGTTTTATGAAGCCACAAATCCTGTGGCTCTGTTGTTTTAAAAGAACAAGCCTACTCCATCAAGTAGCATTTTTGACAGCATGATTTTCCTCACATGTTGTGTTTCACATAAAGTGAAAAGTCTTAAAGAGAACACCTGCCAGCAACTCGGCCTCATCTGGGTCTTTGGCTTTTTGGATGACTCACATCTGGGGCACAATAAAAGTAACTGGAACTACTTGAATTGCTTTATCTGTGCCATTTGCTACAATGAATGTAAGCAAATGTGAAACAGCATGGGAAAAGCTGGTCAAAGACAGAAACTGAGAATCGCAGCTGTGCACAAAAACAGTCAAGCAGTGACGCAATCAAGAACAGCCAGACTTTCAAATATTTGAAATGTTTGTTCTTTTTATTTCATTGTAGCTATGTTTGAAAACTAGTTTATTGAACAGTTTCTGATGCATGAACTGCAAATACAGTGCGCTATTTTGCCCTAAATCCTTATCCAGCAAACCTCAGTAAAGCCACACATAGAGGTGTGACATGGCCGATCAGCCAGCGATATTTACCCCCTCAGTTATGCTCGCAAATTTTTCATCTTTAGCCTGGGGCAATTACCCTGTGTGGATTGTGATTAGTTGATGGCTTCCTGTGAACCTGGTGGAGTTTTTATCAGAAGTTTAATCATTTATGAACATGCTATAAGTGACTATAATGACAGTGTCTATTTATACCATTACTAACCACAATAATTCAAAGAACAGACACTGTTAGACATCTCCCAGTTAAAAATTTATAGAAAATAAACAAAGGTACATGATTTTGTTTGGTACGTTATTCAAGAATTTTTAGGAAACATAAAGAAAGGTAAAAATTTTGGACTTTAGCCTAGTTTTCTAATCTGTCTGTCCAAATTGTTCAGGTGTGAGGATTCACTTTAAATTCTGAGGATACCTGAAGCAGGATCAGACTGTGCTGAAAGTTCTAAGTCTTTCAAAAATTTTGAATTTTAAGGATAATATAGCTTTTTATGTCAAATCTAAGTTCCATTTTCCTACCTGGAGTGCACAATGGCAATCAGATCTACTAGTGCTGCTCTCCATTTCCTCTTTTCATCCTCAAGTAGGGCCATTTTTTGTTTGTCAATGGTTTCACCAGCCTTGAGCATCTATCCAAATTCTTTCAGTGATATTTTACATGACCTTTATCTGATCAGAAGTGCTTCAGCTGGAACTCAGCAGAGATGTTCCTTTATTCCACATGTCCATATATGAAATTGAAGATAAAAGGTTTGAAGAGAGGAGTTTACAATGAAAAGAAAGGCATTTTTTTTTCAGTGAATACACTAATACTCCTCTTAGCTTGCTCACCATTTGCTAAAGTTGTGGAAAGGTATTAATGGTGAAAACATGTGTCCTCCCCTTTGGAAGCTCATATATAAAAGAACAACATTTTCACTTATTTCTAATTAAGCTGAGTAAAACCTGCTGATCTCAGCTGCGTTCTCATCATCATCATCATTAAAAGCAGAAAACAACATAGACACAAGGAAATGCTTGGTACTTTTCATCATACTGAACTTTAATTTGCATTAAATGTTTTAAATGTTCAAGATATAAGTTAAAAAGTTACTGACCTCGCTAATGTGCCAGAATATTTTAAAAACACATCTGTGATGATAAATGAAGAACTCTAAAATACCTACAAATATTGTGTGCCATTATATTAATGACTCATACCATACTGCAGTGCACAATGACTAATAAACTAGAACAGAATAATGCCACTGACAGTGCACACAATAATGATGACATATGTAAGTACTGTAGTGTAGGCTGTAGACAACAATGCAACCATAATACACGTCTCCATATTAATGGAAAAATCAGGTCTTAAGCCAACATGTTAACAACCTACAACCCTGATTCTGAAAAAGTTGGGATGCTGTGGAAAATGTAAATAAGAACAGAATGTAACAGTTTGCAAATCTCAAACCCATCTTTCGCTTAAAATAGTACACAGAAAACATAAGAAATTTTTAAAATGAGAAAATGTACCATTTCAAAAAAAAAAATAAAGTTAGCTAATTTTGAATTTGAGAATTAAAACACATCTCAAAAAAGTTGGGACAGGACCATGTTTACTATTGTGTAGCATCCCCTCATCTTTTAACAGTCTGTAAACATCTGGGAACTGAGGAGAGCAGCTGCTGGACTTTTGGGAGAGGAATGTTGTCCCATTCTTGTCTGATATAGGATTCTAGCTGCTCAACAGTCCTGGGTCCTCTTTTGTTGTATTTTTTATTTCATGATGGTCCAAGTGCTTTCAGTTGATGAAATATCTGGGCTGCAGGCAGGTCACTCTTCTACTACGAAGCCATGCTGTTGTTATAGCTGCAGTACGGAATTTAGCATTGCTTTGCTGAAATATTTAGAAAATAGTCTGAATAGTGTACAGTACACACACACACACACACACACACACACACACACACACACACACACACACACACACACACACACACACACACACAGTACCCATCACAAACATGCATTCACTTTACAAACACCTCAGCAGAGCATTAGACACCTCTTGATCATTAAAGACATCAAAGCAAAACTGCCTGTTCATTCAGCACCGAACATCAGAAAAATCATTGCAGCAATATTAATACTTAAGCTTAACATTCCTCATTCCATAAACACTTAATCATTAGTTATTATTAATCTCTGGCTCTCTGCCACAGCATGTCTTTTGTCCTGTCTCTCTCCCCTCAGCTCCAGCCGGTCACGGCAGATGACTGCCCCTCCCTGAGCCTGGTTCTGCTGGAGGGTTTCTTCCTGTTAAAATGGAGTTTTTCATTCCCACTGTCACCAAATGCTTGCTCATAGGCAGTTGTTCTGACTGTTGGGTTTTCTCTCTAATTATTGTACGGTCTTTACCTTACAATAAAAAGCGCCTTGAGGCGACTGTTTGTTTTGATTTGGTGCTATATAAGTAAAATTGAATTAAAATGAATATGCAAGGCCTTCTTTGAAAAAGAAGTTCCCAGATGGGAATATGTTGCTCTAAATCCTGCGTTGATGGTGCCGTTCCAGAGGTGCAATGCATCCCATACCATCAGAGACGGAGACTTTTGAACTGAATGCTGATAACAAGCTGGATGGTCCCTCTCCTCTTTAGTCCAGAGCACGTGCTGTGCATGTTTTCCAAAAAGAATTTGACAGTTTGATTTGTCTGACCACAAAACAGTTTTCCACTTTGCTTCAGTCCATTTTAAATGAGATTTGGCTCAGAGAAGATGACAGCATTTCTGGGTCATGTTCATGTATGGCTTCTTTTTTGCATGATAGAGTTTTAACCTGCATTTGTGGATGGGACAGACAATGCTTACAGTCAGTGATTGCTGGAAGTGTTCCTGAGCCCATGAAATAATTGTTTTTATGATAGAATCATGCCTGTTTATAATGCAGTGCCTGCTGCACTGGAACATATTGATTTTTGGCCTATTCCCTTGCACCCAGAGATTTCTCAAGATTTACAGAATCTTTTGATATTATGTACTGTAGTCTTCACAATTTTATATTTTTACACTGAGTAACATTTTCCTGAATTTGTGCCATAATTTGTAGATGCAGTTTTTTGCAGGTTGGTGAACCTCTGCCCATCTTGTTTTCTGAGAAACTGTCTTTCTAAGATACTCTTTTTATACCCAGTCATATTACTGACCTTCAATTAACCTAATTACCTGCAAAACATTCCTCCAGCTACTCTTTTTAGTACCTTTCACTTTTCCAGGCTTTTGTTGTAAAAATGTGAGTTTATGAGCTCTGCAGATCATGGCTCAAGGCAGTAGTTGTCCTCTTTTCTTATTGTTTTGCTACTTTATCTACTCTTGTTTTTTTTTTTTATAATTGTCACCTGATGGCTATCTGAGACACAGAGACCTGCAATAACCATCTCAATGAGTGAATGTTTAAACCTGGAGCTGTGACATCAGCTCTGGATGAGTACGTTTTAGAGAGTTAGTGCATCGTTGATACCCTGTTAATGTTTGTGCAGTAATGCTTCTCTTAGTTTAGCTGTTAGAAACAAGCTCTCATGGATGATGTTTGCCAAGCAGCACCATTTCAGTTGTGTTAGCTAACGAGTGAAGGACAATAGGAGCAGCTACGTTGCCTCCTATTTTTTTTCTTGCATTAATATTAGCTTTCGTTATGAATAGTAAAACTCTTCATGAACTGAATCATCTGTAAACATTTCAGTTGTTTTGGATGGAAAAAAATCTTTTTGATTTAATTTGAAGCCTTATTTGAACTTTTTGACAGAGGCCATTTTTATTTACTTATTTGTACATTATATTTTCATTTAAAAATAAAAATTGTATTCACTTTGATATGCATTGTTTATTTCATATTTATTGTGATGCTCACATTAATGTTAAAAATACATTTGATTCATTTCAAAATCGTATTTTTATGGGTCATTATTTTAATTGTGAGAAGCGACAACAAGGTGATATTCACAGGTGGGCAGGCTTGAACAGGTGAGGTAAGATTAAAATAATCGTTGACTAACTGAAAAACTGATTGACAGATTAGTCAACTACCAAACTAATCTTATATATCTGTGTGTGTGTGTGTGTGTGTGTTGAATTTTTTTGGATTGCACAACTGCAGATGTGGCTGCTGAAAAATCCAAGAGTTCTAGAGGGGCGGTAATCCAAATGTATGAATAAAATGAGCTTGTGATTTCTCTCTCTCTCTCTCTCGCACTCACATACATGCACGAACACGCGCGCACACACACACACACACACACACACACACACACACACACACACACACACACACACACACACACACACACACACACACACATGCATGCGTGCTCACAGACGTGTGAAACTTTAAAGGCTTTATGTGTTGACACACACCTCCATGTCCATTCCCAGAGGCCTCATTAACAGTGCTGGGCAAAAGAAGGGCTCATAGTAGCCTAAGATACTCAGAGACTGTTCAATGTACAAACAAAAGCTTCAAAGTGAACGTTACACAGACACACATGGACAGAGTGCACACACACACAAAACACACGCATTCACAGACCAAAATCAAGAAATGTAGTGAGAGTACACCCATGTGCGTTGTACATAGATAGTGAAACCTCATTATGGTGGGTATCATGTTGTGTAGTTAAGACGATGCAGCATAGCCCTCAGTCTGAGGTAGCATTTGTACATTAGGTTTCCTTTTAATCCCTTTGTACCTCTGGCAACCATAGCCCACATTAAAGTGTACTGCTTTTGTGTTGCTCCGACCATTTGATACTAATATGTTGCGGAAAATATCACATAATTACAGTTCAAGATATCATGTCTATTATACTGGTATATGTTCGGCTCCGCAGCCTAAAGGATTTTAGACCAATTTCCTCTTGTGATTGCTCCACACACTGCACCAATCATAATACATTTATGTAGAGTAACAACACACTGAGACAATCTGCAAGATGATTTTCACCACAGCATGAAAACTGTCTAATGAAAAGGCACTAAGATAATTATTTCTTAGCCTTTTAATACACAATAGAGATTTGAGAGACGAAGAACTGTGATAGAGAATGAGAGAATTATATTTAGAGGGAAAGAAGGCAAAAGAATGAAAAACGTAATGATTGTACCATGAGCATATCCACTGCACATAGTCATTTCCATGGTAAGCATTAGATATGTATCTGAATGCCGTTTGTGCCTCTCTCAAGGCCAGCCAGCTTAAATAATGATGATTCTGCCTGGGGGACTGTTACTAAAGGAATGTATTTTCTAATTAGATAAAGCCACTTTCCCAATTTGCTGGCTGCTTAACCATAAAGCATGGCTGTGAGAGAAGCCTCAAAGACATCTTGAGTTGCTGCCAATCCTCATCTCTGCACAGTCTATCAACCAATGCTCAAAATCACATCACCAGGGAGACAAAAGAATTTGTTTGTGCATTTCTTTCTGTCTAGTGATATGAATTCTTTGTGTGTGTGTGTGTGTGTGTGTGTGTGTATTTGTGTGTGGGTTCCAGAGACAACTGATGGCAAAACAATTTTTTCATCTGTAGCCAAAGCAAAAATCAGATTGGCATTACTTAGCCATTACCTTTAAATGTAATGTGTTTTTGTTGATCCTGGATAAACACATGGACTGATGACAACAAATGCTTTTTAAGTTTTGTTCTGTATTCTTATTTAACAGCAATTCAGCGGAGGTGAATTCAGTTCATGTTTATTCATAAAGCACCAGTTCACAACAGTCGTCGCGTGACGCTTTTGTAAGGTAAACACCCCATAATATTAGAGCGAAAACCCCAAAGATAAAATGATTCTTTATGAGCAGCACTTGGTGATGCTGAGAGGAAAAACTCCCTTTTGACAGTAAGGGACGTCTGACAGAACCGGGCTCTTGACGGGGCAGCCGAATGCTGTGTCAACTTGGCAAATAACAAGAAAAAGAAGACAGAAAAGAGGAGCAAACAACAAATGGGATAAATCACAAATTATAGGCAGAGAGAAGACAAAAGCTGCAAAATGAAATGTAAACACATAGGGAGTATAAAAAGGGGGAGCAAAGGAGAAGGGGAAATGGCCCAGCAACCTGAGCCTATAGCAGTATTACTAAGGGATGGTTCAGGGTCACTTCATCTAGCCCTGAATATAAGCTTTATCAAAAAGGAAGGTTTTAGACCTAATCTTAAAAGCAGAGAGTGTGTCTGGATCCTAAACCCAAACTGGGAGCTGTTCCACAGGACAGGAGCGTTACAGCTGAAGTCTCTGCAAGTCTCTCCAATTTTACTTTGAGAAAATCTAGAAACCACAAGTAAGTCTCCACTGGGCGTGCGGTGCTCTGTTGGGATAAAATAGAACTATTAGGATTTTAGATATGATGGGACTGGGATAATTCAGGACTTGCATGAGAGGATTTTAAATTCAAGTTTGGATTTAACAAGATGCTGATGAAAAGTAGCTAATATAGGAGAGATGTGATCTGTCGTTCTAGTCCCTGTCAGTACTCTTGGTGAGTAAAGCTGGATCAACTAAAGGCTTTTCAGGGAGCTTTTAGGACATCTGGATAATAAGGAATTAGATTAGTAAAGATTCAAAGTAACAAATGCATGAACTAATTTTACAGCATAACTCAGAGACAGGATGCTCCTAATTTTGACAATGTTAGCGATATAGCAGACGGCAGTACTCAACAGGGGCACAAAGATGACACCAGCAGAGCACTGATGCAGAATACGAGTTGTTTGCTTTTGTTGAAACTTGTTCCTGCAAGTCAGGATACTACATAAGATCCCATGTCATGGATCTTGGACCTCTAAGCAGTTCCGTAAGTAACAAAAGAAACTCAAAAGAATTCACAGTGGACACAGTGAACAGAACAGACATTTCCGGCTGTTTTGTTTTGTAACTGCAACAAAATTAAAAGTCTAAGAATTGTGTGGAAGGGTGTGCGGGGCAAGAATAACTGCAGGGAAAATGCCTCCATTGTTTATTAAGACAATTTAAATGTGTTACGTGTATGCACAAACACATCAAGAAACCGCACACAAATCTAAGTGGAAAAAAAAAAGTAGACACACACACAAAAGCAAAGCAAACATTTCTGAGTCTCCTTGCTGTTCAGAGCAGATTGGGGGGTATGAAATGAGAAACAATATCACACATGGACAAACACTCTTAATTAGTAGTGAGATAGAGTTCACCTGCAGTGGATTTAATTTGCCAGCACAAGGGGAGAGAATATTTAAGCGTTGGGTGGATAATCAAGATGGCACAATACTTCAGGCCTTCAGGCACCTGCACATAATCGAGACGCAGCCTTCCTCTTTTGTCTGCTAAGATTAAATGATACTTATGTGGAAAGCGACCTTCAGTCTCTGTTGCTTTAAAAAGACATGATCAAAATTGGTAATATGTCACTCAGGGGTGGAGGGGTGTTAAAGCTCTTTGTAGTCTTGTCTTGGAATTGTATGTAGAGGACCTTATATTTAAATTTCGTTGTGTCAAAACAGTTATCTTTGACTATTCACATGGAAAGGTATTATTTTTCTTTTGTTTGATAATTTACTTTGAAATACATGATAATTGTATTTCAATTATGAAACCATTACTTTGATAAACAATTAAGAAAATCTATTGACAAAATGGATTTGTTTACTGGTAATAATTTTTTTTTTCAAATCAGGAACTAGTGTTTCACTAAAAATGGGTAAATGTTAAAGATGCATCAGGTCACAAAACATTTTAATTAAAACCACAGTCTTTGCCAGAATCATAACCGCTTTCCATAATTCTCCCTGGTGTGGAATTTCAGCCACCCACAAGTTGTTTTTGTTCATTAAGCAAAACCAAAGCCTGCATCGCACAAATGTAGGCTTCAATAAATTCCTCCACAAAGATGAAAAGTCACATAATTTTAACGTGACTGATAAGTCATAATGGAAGCAAACAATTCTCCTTTATGAACAATCTCACAATAACACAAGTTATTAGGAATTAAATAGATATATACAGTAGATGTTTGGTGTGCAAAAATAGGCATAATTGCTACTGCAGAAAGGGGTTGATATGTGGGGAAATAAGCTTATTTTCTTTCTGACTGAGTATTAGATTAGAAATACAACACTTGTGTCCGGACTCTAAATATGAAGCTGCAAGAAATCATCTGGAACATAATCCCCCATAAAACCTCAACTTGTTCTGTTTGGATGTCAGTGTTTGTATGGAATTAACAAGCAAGATTAAATGTGTTAAAAAGTGGGCTTTAGTAGGGTTTTTTTGTACATTCAGGCAAAGCCAAGTTAGCCGTTTCCTCCTGCTTTCAGTCACTTTATCAAACTAAAGGCTGTGGCTCATCTTTTCATCTACCCAAGTAAATAAGCTTATTTCTCAAATGTTAAACTATTCCTTAACCACAGTCCTTTGAGGTGCTTGAAGATAACCATAAAAAAAGTGTTTGTCACGGTTGCGACGGTACTTCTCTGTTATATTTCTACTGTTTTCACAGTCCAAAAGCTCTGTTTGCTCTGCTTATGCCTGTGGCACAGACCCTGGCTTTTCAATATCATAGTTATAGTCACAAAACAAAAACACCCATTTAATTGCAGACAATAAACATACTGTGCCCCCCTAGAACCTGCATTATGAAGGAGGATTTGAGGCTGAGTGAGGTAACGTCAGGATTAACCCTGGGATCTTAGTGCTATGAAGGTGGTTCAATTCTTACTTAGGTAAAGCACTGTAGTAGCAAATGCTGCAGACTAGGTGTGTCACAATATACTGGTACTGATGATAATAGTGGTATTTAAAAATGTAAAATACTTATCATTAATACTGCATATACCATCCTAAGTAAAATGTAGTTGCTTAGGAGTTTTGTTTTATTAAAAAATATAGGAGTCACAGAAATCTTTTGTTACCCCATCTATAACCCCATAAAGGTCCCTGACTCCAAAGTTGAGAAACTCTGCTCTGCTGTGTTTTCAGCCAAGCTGTGAGCCATGTGTATTGTTACATTCACAGTGGGCACTCTGATGTTTGGGCCAAAATAACAGATGACCATGTTGACGAGGCTGGAGCTGTCACAGTTCCCATTCACCTCTGTGACTGTTGGCACAACAAACCACACTTCTCAATCTGCCTCTCCTTCACGACTCAAATTAACAGTTGGACTCACATAATTATAAGTTATTACAGTAATATTTCCATTCTGCTGCGTAGTAAATAGTGACTGCTAATAAAAAAAGCTGATCCCATAAAGCGTCATCAGGGATTCTAATGAGTTGGACTGCAGCCAAGAATATTTTCCCCCATTTGACGCTGTTTCACTATAGGAGCTTTTAATGAGTGTCATAATTATGCACCCCAAACATAATCTTGGAGTGAAACACAAAAAACGGGGAGGGCAGGAGATATCCTCTTCCTCAGCAGCTGCTGCAAGGCTGAATGTGAAATTTCAGATCATGATGTTATGAAAATGTATTTTCTTTGGGAAAACATTCATTTCACTCTGTCAAGCAATGATTTAAAATGCAGGGCTAATAGCTTTCATTCATTAATATCATATTATGACACAGTGAGAGACGATAACAAAATCAAACTTGGGTCTCTCATTAATATATAGGGATAGATTGGCTTGTTATGCATAAACCATGAATTAGCTAATTAAGAAAATTACATTAGAGGTTGAAAAGTGAACCCAGCACCTGTTCCCGTGCATGCTATCAGTTAAATCTGCAGAAACAGCAGATTCATCTGGATGATAGATGCAGATTAGAAATTCTCGTCCCGTCCACACTAACGCTTGTTCCTCTCAGTTTTTCCTTTCTTCAGTTTTCGAGGCAGCTCAAAGAACAAGGCGACTATGCCAAACATCCAAGTGTGTGAAGAATGAATGCCATGTTGTTTAATCAACTTAATGCAGATTAGCTACTGTAGCTCTGGTTTGTTTCTTAAACTTTTAAATTAAGAAACAACCTTTATGCAGCCCGAATTCACCACGTTCTCATCTGAAACTTGCAGTAAACTTTGTGGAACAGTAAACTTTAATTAGTTTGGCAGAGAAAAGAATAAAATGTGTTTTGTATAAAGCACAGTGTTGACATAAAAGCTAAGGAAGAACTACCTGACAACTTTTACGACACCAGTATTTGAAACTAATTAAAGACCTTGAAACTGTGGTTTTTTTATTTTGTTTTTTTTTTGTAATAGTCAAGCTGTTCGGGTGATTTTTACAGCTACAGATGTTCTCAGCTTTTTGGTTTGTTCTTGTGAAAATAATTAATTATTGTACCTGAAATGTCTACCTGTGATGAATCTGATTTATTAATATAATGAAATTTGATGTTTCACACATAGACAGAACTAATAATTTTTTTCAGCTTGTCATGGTCCACAGAGAAAGACAGACCAAAGTTGATCATCCATCCAAATAAATAAATAAATAAAGCCCACCACCTACAACGTGAATCCTGAGCTGGGATGCAAATGTTACATTGCTTTCTCATTAAAACTGAATATAATTAAAGTAGCAGACTCTGAACATAGCTTGCATAAATGTCAGTGTTGTTTGTTGTTGCCTACCAGTCAGAAAAATGCAGTGCTGGGTTATAGAATCAGGGGAATAACCTTGGAAACAAGCAGCCTCTTAAGTTCTGCCTAATAATGTATTTTATCCTCTTGTAGCCCGGCAACAGAGGGTGAACATTTATACCTTTTCGCTTGAGCTTTCCTCGAGTCATTTTCAGGCAACCAAATGTTGGATCTCAAAAGATTTGTTATACATTCTTGAAATCTCTTAAGTTTCTTTAACTTATATTAAATGTTCATGTTAAAGTGTATTATGAAACATATTAGTGTATAAACTATAATTAAATGTTTAAGTATATTATTTATACAAATTCAAATACAGAAACCTGTAGATGGTTTGGCAATGACTTGAAAATAGCTGTACTGTCATCACATTGTATTTCAAACCTGGACACAATGACTGGTTCATGAGATCACCTTTCCCCATTTAACAATGTCTAATTCAAATGCTAGCACTTCAAACCATTAAGCAAAGTAAAGGCAAAAAAGACCTAGAAAAAACAAAACAAAAAATAAAATAAGTGCACTATTTTGAACTTTTTTGGCCTTTATAAATGTGAAAAAGTTCAGTAATGTGATTAAGCCACAGAAAGTTGGATGAAAGTTCATTGGTAATTCCTGTAAGATGGGTAAAACCAATCCATCCCGTACAGGCTGGATCTGTCCTTAAAATGTTTTTATTCATTTTTGCCAGAGGGAGGATAGTTCCACTTAATAATGTTCCAAAAAACAGACTTGCAGTTGCTACACTTTTCTTTCACTATGTATTTTTACAATGATTTAAAGTAATTAATGTGGAACTGCTAGACTATGTAGTCAATGTAATTACATATGAACATCCTTGTTATAGTTGAATAATGTTAAATGAAAAAACAAACACATGACTTACACATTTTTTTGACTTGGTATTCTGCAGAGTAATACACGGATCTGTTAGCTAATACATTCACCCTCACTAGGGGGTACTGAGTTAGGTGATACCGCAGTCTCTTTCAAGCACACGTAGTTTCGAATTACCTGTCACACTTCCTCATGTGAAGAGATCTTCTTAAGGGCTGAGAGGAGACCAAACTGTCAGTTATACCTGCAGGGAGGGTTAGTATCTACAGTCTTTTATAGATTATATAGATAGTTATTTCTAAAAATAATGTGTTTGGTGGTGGCTTACATATGTGTTGATGCAAGAAAGAAAGTCTAAAGCGGCTTTGTGAGGCTCTGTTCTCACAGTGATGCCCACCATTACTGTATGTTGGAGGTGCAACATAATGGCTATTGCGATTGAGACTGCAAGACTAATTGTATATTAGCTTTTTTTTTTTTTTCCTAACCTGGTGCACACACCAAATGGTGAAGTGATGTAATAACAAGAAACATCATACCATGAAAAATGAATACAGGAGCTCCAAGAACAGCTTTTAAATTTCTAAGCCACAAAAGCCTGACAGAAGGCTGAAGTAATGGGTGCCAAAAGCAAATTAATACCTGTCTATTCAATTCAATTCAATTTTATTTATATAGCGCCAAATCACAACAAACTGTCGCCTCAAACTTATGTAGAAATGGTCTACATAAGTTTGATTCAGTATATGACAGTTGATAATATACAAATAAACAATATGTTCAAATTGTCACCAGTCTGGTCTCTGTTTCCCAAAAATGTCATTTGCAATGACCGTGGTGCCCACGACTTTTGTAGAACATGCCTTCACACAGAGTGGTCTTCTCTTAGGCTCTTTTTCATGGCTCATGAATTTAAAATATGAATCCTGTATTCATTATTTATAAGATGATAGTTCTTGTAGGTCATTCCACTGAACCATTTCACTATAGATATGAACTGGCATGGAATCAAATTTCAATCGTGACACACTGTTGATCCTGCAGTCTCAATGCCAATTGCCTATTTGCCTGTACTTTCAGCACAATGGCAGACATGTCACCACCCCAGAATGCCTAACTGTGTGTGGAAAGAATGCTGACATGGAATTTTCTTAGAAAACGGTTTGTCTTTCAAGGAGTCTCAACAGACCTTTTCATTCCCCCAAGCATCAAATACTGCAGTTCTGTCAAAGCTGCTGACATTTTACTGATATGCACAAGTTGTGTGGTGGGATCAGTAGTATTTTCTTAATCTGGACTCAACACATACAAATGCCTATGAAGGATTTAGTATTTCACTATTTAGTAAGATAACTTCATATAAGAAATCCTATATTTAAGCCATATTTGGGATTTTTTTTTTTTGTTACAGTAGTTTAAATCTTACTATAATTATGTTTGTCTGTTTCCATAACTCCTCCTAGCCACTTTAATCAATCTAGATGAAAGTTACTATATAAACTGCCTAGGGTACCAGGATTATCAACATCTATATAGCTTTTGGGAGTAAACACTCAAATCCTTACAATTTATATACATTTTTTGCAGTAGCTGATCTCAAAAGAACTGGCACAGGTCGTAGGGTGGGTTTTTGCCAGTAGTTTTTTTTAAAATAATAATAATAATGTATATAACAAGTGTACAAAAGGGCTGGGCCTTCACATTACAGTTACAGGAGCTGCTTGGACATGCCATGAAGCTCTTGGTACTCAGTTTTTGTGCTAATGTTAATGCCAGAGGATGTTTGAAACTCTGTGTTATTGAGTCAGTAGAGCACTGTATTTCAAATACAAGAATTTTTAAAAGCAATAAAATGTTAAAACTAAAGAGCAGATGACTCTCTGCCAGACTGATGTATTATAAAGAGTTATTGCAGGTGGTGTGAAAGATTTTATCTATTTGTTCTTCTTGCAGCAGTTCTGAATCAGTCTGTTAGAGAAAATTATCCACTGCCTATGATGGATAACAGTAAACTCCATTAGTAATTGGTTTACTAGTATTTCCATGCTGGGCGGAGTGGTTTAAGGGTTTACCAGTTGTCTTTTTTTGACTTCCTTTTGCATGAAGGCACTTGTTCCTGTCAGTACTATTTGCTTTAAAAAATACAAAACAAAACAAAAACCCCAAAGCACATAGAAAACTGCTTGACAAAATTATGTTTGGTGCAGAACCCAGAAGTAAGCAAGCAAGCAAGTAAAGGACACAGACAGTAAGACTTGAGTCATCAGGAGAAAGAACGGGCAAACTGTATGAACCCAACACTATGGGTGAGTACAAACATTTTACAAATTTCACAAAGTAAAATTTGCAAATGTAAGTTTCAGACTATTTTTTTAATTCAACACATTTTGAAAGTAGGTAACTTGTGTTACGGAAGATGGAAAGTTCAGAAAAGTATGAGAATTATTATTAACCTACTACAATAGCGTGCTAGAAATCAGCTAGCAATGACCTTTTATCAGTATACTGGATGTTTAAAAAATACATTTGCTCAGTATAAAGTAGTGTTTTTACAGCTGCAGGCATTTCGTGGATGAGATAACTCATCTACAAAAATATTTATGTGTTGATGCTAGAGGCAAAGCTAGGGGACTACCAAATCATTAGAGTGCTTTGTCTGGGAACTATTAATGTCACATTTTGTGCAAAAATATGAAGCAGCTGAATAATTAAACTGAATAATTACACTTTTTTTTTGGGTGAATTGATTCTAGCAGAAATAGCCTCAAAAGGACTTGGAATATCTCTAGCAAACTTCATAGCAATTCACATAATATTTTTTGAGAGATTTCAGCATGGACCAAAATGATGGACAGACTAAATTGCAGTTTGATCAAAAGAGTAGAGCTATGAGAGGGAAAGAGGTAATAAGACGAAGAGTGGCTTTTGACTGTGTGCATCAGATCAGTGCGTGCTCAAATCAGGGGTAATCACAAGTCTCAGAGCAAGTGATTTATGGTCTGTAATGCATGAAACCACTTAGTAAGCAGATTATAGGGTTGGAAGGTCAGTTCTCTGTAGTTGTTTTAAAAATATTAATTAAGTTGCTCATGAGAACAAAAGAGAATAATATACCAAATATTCCAAAAATCTGTTTGTGAGGGCAACACGAGGTGCTTAAAAAGTAAAGAACAGCTGATGAGTGATAAGGTGATAAGTGTAATGGAGTTCTGGTGTAGAAAACAGATTTCTTTTACTGTGGTCTGACTCTGACCTTCTGTCAACAAATCCCTGGTTTTGTAAGTAACACAACAAATATTTTGCCTGGTTCTTTCATAATTTATTTAGCAATACCTTAAAATATGCATTATTTGTTGTGTGTCCACCAGTGAAACAGACAAGGTATTTGTGAGAAAGGATTTAGATACATTCACATTTTATTTAGCTGCTCTTGGGTTTAAAGTGGGTTGTTAGCTTCTCAGGTCAAATCTCACATTTGCATGTTCACGGTAAAGTCGTAAACACATACTGTTTATATCAGCTTGTTTATTTCCAAAAAAAGTCACACAGGAAGCATAGATTTTATGGCACCATATGAACCTTAAAGTGAAACAGGTTGTTTATGTGCAGTTGGGGCTAAGGGTACACAGGATGTCAGCTTCAATTGTAATAATTTATCTTATGTGAAAAACAGGCATCTTCAACAGGTTAATGTTTAATTCAGTGCCTAAACTGTTGATGGGGGATATGACAGACGTGTGTGTACTTGACAGCATTTTTAAAACTTTGAAACTTGCAGGATGGAGAGCGAGTTGGGAAAACGGCATCATTATTCTACAGGTTAAGTGGCTGAGGAGAAGTACATTATGAAGAGGAGGTCTGTTGGCTGAGATTTTATGACACAAAGATAAAGGAAAGTCTTAAAAAGAGTTGATAATTTTCAAGACTCGTTCCATTCATTCATGTATCTGCAAAATCTTTATTAAAAAAATACATCATTGTTTCCAGATTGTAAAATGAGGAGTCTCAGCACAAATCACACAAAGATCTGTGTATGTGTACATGTATTTGAGTTTGTCTGGCATGCAGATTTATGTGTGCAAGGCAGTAAAAAGAACTCAAACTGCACTTTGGCTGGTGTGGGTGTAAGAACTAAGTTATTTCTGAGCTAAGTGCCATATATTAACATTTCCTGTATATAGGGAGCCACTTACAAATGATGATTGCTCACTATATGTAATGTGAGACTAGAAAAGATACTAGAACCTTGATACGTGTAATTACTTTCTTTCTCTTTTTATTGTGTAACTTGTGTTTGATCTGGTCATGACAAAATTGTGCTGTGAACAAATATTTGATACTTGTGGATGCAGTAATACTAGTCATAAGACGCCATCTATCATAAAATTTATCTAAATATGTTCTCACCTGTTATGTGAATTGATTAGGACTTATCGGACATTTTTTAACATAATTTACTGCAGCTGGCTATTAAAAATCTATGAATGGAGCAAACCCCAGATGGGTTCATGTATTGTGATTTAGGACTCAAGTACAGACTCAGGAGGCCGACTGGATTTAACAAAAAGCAAAATCCGTGAAGCACAAAGTCCAAAAAGCAAGGCAAAACAAAATCCACAATAATACAGAGGAGGATCACAGATAACAACGAACAAAGACAAGGGGGAGCCTATATATACACAAACACACTGAGGGCTAATCAGGGGTAAGTAATACAGCTGGGGAAAACAAGGTACATATGAAAATAAAGTAAAACTAAACACAATACAAAAGAGACAACTGACTCCAAAATTAACAGGAAATAAACAATGTAACAGAAATAAGAATTTAAAAAAAACTAGGACTCAAAGTAACAACAAGGACCAAACTTAAACAAAGATGATACAAAAATCCTCAGTCCAAGACAGAGGACCATGGCAATAATTTATCTTTCTGGTGTACAAAATGCTTTAAACCATTTTATCCATACTTTACATGATTTTTTATGCCAAATTCTAACCCTACTTATCTGAATGTTGCAGTAGAAATCAAGACTCATCAGACAAGGGAACATTTTCAGGGTTCTAGCCAGAAAAACTTCACAGGCTGGCATTATCAGCTAATGCTAATGCTAAGGGCCACGGTGCTAGCTAACTGTTCCAATAGCGATCCACTCCGGTAGCTAACTGCTGAAATTCTCAGCCTGGCGCAGCAGCGGCGGGCAATCAACCGCTGGCTAGAACCCTGATTTTTCCAGTTTTGATGAGCCTGTATGAACTGTAACTTCAGTTTCCTGTTCTTAGCTGACAGGAGTGGCTGCATCAAGGTTTGATGTGTTGTGTGTTTAGCGATGCTCTTCTGCATAGTGTACCTTGGTTGTAATGAGTGGTTGTTTGAGTTACAGTTGAAGTCTGGCCATCCTCATCTGAGCTCTGGCATCAGTACGGCATTTTCGCCTAGAGAACTGCTTACTGGATATGTTCTTTTTTTCAGACCAGTCTCTGTATGTCCTAGAGATGGTTGTGTGTGAAAATCCCAGTAGATCAGCAGTTTCTGAGGCCCCTTTTCCAGGGTGCCGGTGCCAGTATTTGAACCGTTCAGCAGCTTTTCCGTGACAAATGCACTCGGTGTTCGGCCGAAAAATGTGCTCAACTCAGGCCTGGCAACTACCAGGTCTCGAACCAAGAACGCATGACGAAAGCGGCAGAAGGGCATGACTCTGCCATCTCAACGTAAAGTTTTCTACTGCTATTTCACTGTATGGTGTGCATTGCATGAGAAAAGTGTTGCGAATTTCACAGCTGTGAATTAGGTTGGGTCCTAAGTCTGAACTTCCTGCTTTGTATCGGTTCATATCACAGACAAAAGGACGCAAATTGTGTACTTGTCGTCTTGCTCATAATCGCAGCCTGTGTTGCCCTTTGGCTTACATGTCCAGACGAGGACCTGCCCACACTCATATGTAAATGATCAGTTCACAAAGCGTGGTGGAAATGCGGGCCCATTCTTAAAAGTTTCACCGGTTCATTGAAACTGACACCAGCACTGACACCAGCACTGACACCAGCACTGGCACGAGCACCGGCACCTTGGCGGTGGAAACGTAGCATGAGATGCTCAGACCAGCCCGTTTGGCACCAGCAACCATGCTGCATTCAGCCATTTAAATCACCTTTCTTCCACCATCTTAAATGGTGCCTGTAATGTTTGGTACTGATTAGCTCATCTTATTCAGGTATTACTTGTAATTCTTAAAATCAAGAGATTAGTACTTGTTTGCTGTGCTGATTTTTTTATCTGGTTCTTGTGGTAAAGTTCAGTAATTTCATTTTACAGGCAATGGTGTGGTTATTGAGAGAACAAACTGCCTTTATTTCAAAAATATTAATTTTTGCAGTTTCCCTACTTTTGAACAAATAGACATAGTTAAGAGTGGTAAACTCACCTTTGATTGAACTGGAAACATTGAAAATGATGAAAGAACACAGAATAAATCTGAAAATCACCATTTCTGGGGATTAAGGGGGTGGTTCGGTTCATCCATAGCCGTACCTATTGTGCTATACATTTTCGGATAAGACACGCAATCATTCTCCTCAGTCCACCCTCTGCCCTGTGTGAAATAAGGCAAAAGGCCAATTATTAGACTATTAAATACAACAGCATGGAATGGCAGCATATTTGCTTTAACAATAATAGAATAGTAGATACCATGCTGCGGTGGTCATGACGATGGAAGGATGCCAATCACATGAAGGTACACGCTGAGCTGCCAGGCTTGTTCCGCTGCCCAGTTTCCCCTCAAGTGGACCGTGTGAGAGACCTGAATGCTGTCAGCAGCCAGTAATGATCCTTCTGCAGGTTCACCAACAGAAGTCTTGTTACGACTTTTACTTCCTTTAAAACCCTCATAATGTCCTCCCGATTGCCATACACCTATTGTCCTCTAGGGTCAAAATGACCCTGCATGGTTTGACTGTCTTTTTTTGACACCATATTACAACAGATATGATTAAATTCAATAAAACACAAAATTCAATCAAATTGCTTCAAATTGATTCTAATCATAAAGCGCATAGTATTGAACAAACCATCTTATTTTCAGATCATTTGATGAATACAAAACATATTTTGATAGCAACAGATTTCATTTGGGGTCAAAAATGACCCCAGGACATTAGGTGGGTTAAACAGTCAAGTCTGATCGCTGACCAATTTTTCTACACACAAAACAGCGTTAGACTCACCTACAGCTGTGTTTCCAATCTGATCACCACCAACAAAGCCAGCTCCTCAGGCCTTCAAGTCACATGATTCGATCTTGCATTCTGTTTGGTTCTAGGGATGTAGAGGCTTCTGTGAGCAATTGGAAGTAGAGTTGAGAGGCTTTTGACCATAGAGCTATATACGTAGATGCCACATTGAGTGTTGAATTGTATGTCAGTGTTGCCACCATCCTGGATGTAGCAAACATAAAAATAGAGGTACATCACTCTGGTGCTGCGTGGAGTTGTTCAAACTGTTTTGTAGTCAAAATTGGAATGAGCTTACCTTTCATAGGTAAGAGTGAAAAGTTATTTTTTTTAAATATATTTGGCCATTACAAGATTTTGAAAACCAAATTTGTAGGCATTGCAGATAATCCTATCTAGTCCTGCAATGAAACCAGCCTCAAAACAATGAAGTCAGTTGTACTTAACTACACTGCCCGAAGTACTCTGATACAAATAAAGATCTTCCAGACTTTCTGTTTGCCCCGTTTGTGCTTCCCGTCCCCCTTGTTTTTGTGTAATAATAATAATAATAATAATACATTTAATTTATAAAGCACTTTACAAAAGTTGGAAATAGCCAACAAAATGGAAATTAACCATAAAATTTTATTGTATGCAATAAAATATGGATCTATAGTTTCGGTATACAGTTTCATTACTAAAAGAAAATGAAGTAGATCAGTGTCTATTGAAGTGTCTTATTTTAACTTGTAAACGTTTTTCATTTTTTGTGTTAAAGATTGCCATTTGTAATACTTAAATTGATAAGAATCACTGAATTTAAAAATGCTTTTAATTCAGAAAACCTGCAGATGTTATTGTAAATATTTATCGTCACAGTAACAGCGTTACAAACATTGGTAGCTGTAAACACATAAAAACTAGGGGTGGGACTCGATTAAAAAAATTAATCGAATTAATTACAAGCTTTGTAATTAATTAATCGAAATTAATCGCATTTTAATCGCATTTCAATATTTGACATGAGAAATATTAATTTAAGTTTAGTTGATGAATGAATCAATATACATAAGCTTAAACTTCAAAATTTTGTTCATTTTCCCACCAGTCTACTACACAGACCAACGAAGGGTGGAAGTGCTCCTGTGATAAGCAAACACCTGAATTTAAAGTTAAGCATCATAACTGGATAGTTTTATTCAACATTAATGTCTCACTTGTTATAGTTGGAAATTAATCATTAGCTCAGCTGTATTCCTTGATGTTGCAATGTGTTATGCTTGTTTTAACAGCTTATTTTGAATTAAAGACTTAATATTAAACCACAAAAAGGAGAAAAAGTTCGTTCTCCATTTAACCAGCTGCTTTTACACAGCTGTGCTTCACACTCATGGTTGCTAGACGACATGAGCTACGCAGAGGTGATGGCAGGTGACGCTGATATGAAGGCTAGCTGCTCACTTCCGGCCTTTGTGGGCTTCGTGGGCTGCGAAAGACGTGGGCCGGGTCCTTCGCAGGATTCGGCTCCTAATTTGGACATTGTGCGTCGAAATAATCTGTATGCCGGGAACTTGTGCACTGAGAAACGTTCCACGGTGCAAAGTGCGATTAAAATGCGTTAAAATTTTTAACGCGTTAATTTCCCCGTAATTAATTAATCGAAATTAACGCGTTAAAGTCCCAGCCCTAATAAAAACATTAGAAATACATAGGCTGGTTTGATGGCTACACCTTAACATATGTGGAGTATTTAACGTTTATAATTACCAGAGAAAGTTACATTGATTTTGGTGCGTAGCAGTTTCCCAATATAAGTGTATGTGTAAGTCATTTTACTTGTGTTAGTTTACAGCGCAAATCTGCCACATCCAATATGGTGGATGTGCTGATATATCACAGGAACGTGCCGACCCACTCAATGCGGCGTCTATGTATATGTGATGATGCTTTTGACAACACATGGATAATATAGGCTAAGTGGAGACAGTATTTAGCGTGTTATGACGTGAAATGATTTGATTGGTGTATAGTACGCGTGGAAAGGCTTCTGTAAATATAGTTATCTAATTTTTGACTGAGGTGGCGTTTAGCGGCTTTTGCATCTGAACTCTTCATTTTGATAAACATAAAGATCATGCTACTTCTTTGGTATTAGGTGTGGAAATGTGAAAAGGAGTGAAAATGGAAATGTAGGGACAGGCAACATATTGCCTTTTTGCATGTACGGTTAAATGCAAAAGTGTGATAACGAAGAAAAAAAAATTTCATTTGTAACAGATGTGTTTGTCTTTGATTCCAAAATGTAAAGACACAAGGAATGCCAGCACAACATATTGATACATTTTAATCAACACAGCCTGAAAAGGCCTCATCTTAAAAAAAAAAAACTATATCTTATTCAGGCAAAGCCCTTTTAGCTTCACTGCCCACTGTTGTCTGGAGTAGAGAACAGCAGGATGAGTTTTGTCTGTGACACAAGACATCTTGGAGGAAAATTTAATTACTTTTCCTTATTAGATGCACAATTTTATTCAGCAGCACTTTGTAAAGTGCAGTCCTTTTGGGACAGCTTTTCCAGCCCAAAGTGCTGTGTCTCACTTTCTCTCTGTCTTGTTCAACCATGTTCTGTTTCTCTGTTATTACACAGAGGTCTCTTGCACAGAAAACTGTGAATCATCTGAAACCTGCCAGGGTTTTTCTTTTTCGTCTTCTCCTTCTTCTGCCCAAGCCCCAGGCTCGAGATCTGTTATGGATTTAAAGTCACATTTTTCTCTTGGTGTTTTAATTGTTGAGTCTCCTGGTTCTCATTTCTGTCCACATGCATCAATGTGCTGCAGTTTAGTTCATAGTGAGCGCTCCCTCTCAGCTCTCAGATCCATAAAGGTAGTTGGCAGTAACAACTTTGCAGTGCTAACCTAAAACACATTGGTCACGCTAGACAGGAGTCTTGGAGTTGAACAACTCGGATGGAGGTTGGTGAAGTTTGAAGCAGTGTGTGACCGTAAACCTAAACTTTTCAACTTCATTCCTACAGCTCTTCTCCTCCACCTTGAACCCTTCTGTTTCATCCATGGTTCACTGTGGTACACCTGTCCATGCGGCGTGGTAAGTGGCTGAGACCCGGTCTTCCTGCCATGCTGATCTACAGCACTGACCTTCAGGCTGACAGGAAGGATGACAGCAAGGAGCTGTTTGGGGCTGACCCATGACTACCACTCAGCTCAGTAACGGCAGGGCACTCACTGCCACCAGAGCCAATTAAGGTCCAGGCAGGCAACTACACACTGCAGACCTGAACCTTCCGCAGGGTGAGCTGCTGCCCCTAATCTCTTAATACCTCAGCTGCACCTGCAAGGTGACCCAGTGCCACAACAAGACAGAATGCACATACTGTACACACACTTCAGGGAGGTTGAGACGCTGTTCTGCAGTCACAATAAATGCTATGAAAGTATGCATGTGCACATAGAGATAATAAAGGATAAGAAATTGTAGTGGTTCTGAATTGACTTACTGCAGATCCAGAATGCAGTACTTGGAAAGTTGTGAGTGTATTTGCAAAGCTACTCTCTCATACCATCTTAAAATGAATGAGTCATAACACATAAGTGTTTGAAATGATCTCAATTTACAAAAGAAAGCACAGAAAAACTTTTCAGAACAATAAATCTCACTGAATACTTGGCACTGTCAGGGTCTCTTGACATTGACATTTTGATGAAAGTTACCCTATCGGAGAATAAATCTGACTCATAAAACCAGAATAGCTCATATATTTACAGACTTTTGTCACAGATTGCTGACCGTCAATGGCTAACACAATAAAATCAATCCATCAGAAAATTTCTCATATCCTTCTAAATAATTCAGTTTTTCATGCTTTTGCCTGAGTGATAACTGCAGCAGATGTCAGTATGGGGGAGCTTTCTCACCCCAGCGGTTTGCTATAGATGGAAATAGATGACTATTATCAAGTGAAACCTCAAAGGTAGTAAGTATGCAAGCACACCATATGCATCCCATCTCAATTTGAGCTAAAAGATTCAGTTTGAGGATGCACAGAAAGGGCTATTTGTATTTCCTATTTTCTCACACTCTCATTGGAGATACAAGTTATCCAAAGGAGCAATATGTGCTTTGTAAACATATCACTCTTTGACAACAGATAGGAGGCTGAAGGCTTTCGACGCTCGGAAGAATAAACTGAAACCGATAAACAAATCTAGTTCAGGTCTTAAGACAGCTTGAAAAGCAATTTCTATTTCTGACATCACTAACGGAAAACATCCCTACCTCTTGCATTCTGCATATGTTTTTTTTTCCAGATACTTTCAGGTGGTCAAAAAGTGAATGTGTATTATTTCACCAACTACACTACAGAGATTAATAGTATGTGGCTACTGAAGAGCAGCCAAGAAGTAATACATATGTTCTTTTGAGAGTAGAGTGGATTTTTTTTGTAGCATCTCTGACACGAAAGCCCTTTTCTAATTTGCTTTGTTTCACAGTGGTGTGTATCAGCCAATATTATGTATTCAGCTCGAATCTCCTGGTGGTTCATTATTCTCCTCCTTTCTGAATTATTCTAAGAATTTATTTGTTTATAAACTCTCAGGATACCAAACATAAGAAATAAAGGGAACATTAGAGAGACATTTTGATATAAATTAGTACCTTTTCCCAAATAGTGCCTCAAAATTGATGTTAATTACCTAATGGATTTTGGTTAAAAAAACACAAAACAAAAAAAACAAGGGGAAGTGTTAAGGTCAACTCTAATGTTTCAAGAATAAGAAATAATTATAAAGATAATAACACCCATGCTTTTAATGGAGAAGTCATTTCCATTTTATAAAAGAATCCAACTGCTTGTGCTTAAAAAAAGGCAGCAAAATTGATTTTGTCAGCCAGACTGAATGATTGTGTCCTACGTCAATGTTTTTCGCACGTCAATGCACCGACAATCTATCCAAATAAAAATTAATATTATAATCGCCAGCCCATTAGAAGTTCCTGACAATGCATTATTAGAAGCTGATAAACCCATTCTAATTCCATTTTTTCCATCACTGATAAAATCATGCCACTTGCTCATGGTATTAATTACTGATATCTGGCAGATTGTAAGTGATGTCTGTGCCAAAGAGTTAAGTGTCTGCATTTTCTGTCATCTGCCCACTGGCTCCTTCCCCTATTTAGTTTAAAATTTAAAACCCAACTGCATGGAAAAACAGTGAGTTCTTGGGAATTATGCACTCTTTTGTGGAGACAAAGAAGTTTGTAACCCTCATCATAGAACAGCACAGATGTCTTTGGTTTATATCATATTTTGGCATAATAATATCCTAGAAGAGTACAATGTAATTCTCCAATTGTATTTGGTAAATCGCTACATGTCACACAACCTGATGGAAAATGACTCTGACCAGAGACAGAAGTTTGTTATAAATAAACTGTGGGAAAAAGTTGTGGTGACAGGTGTGTAAAACACATGATCAAGATTATACCAGGCTGTTCGCGGTCTGTCTGCCGTGCTATTTGTCAGTTGGTCATGTGAAAGAAAAAAAAAAAGAACAATGTGTTGGACCGTTTCTTAAAAGGCGTAGCATGTAAGGGTTTTTACAGTGTTTGGAAAATCTTTTTTCCCCCTGTAGTTCCATGTTTTTCCCCATAGTTATAAGATTTGGCAGGAGAACAGACAAAAACTTGTATTTCATTTCCACTCAGTTAATCTGATCTGTCATTATACTTGTGTATATGGAAACATCATCAGCTTTCTAAAATGTCCCAAAATGTCAAACTATTGCTTCAGTGAGCTCTTCAGGTTGCCTACATCCTTTCCACTGATCCCCAGTTCTTCTGTCTGTGACTAATTCCTCCAGCACTGCCAGATGGATCCTGCAACTTACACTAACAAAGCAAGTATACTCTGTAACAAATGTTCACTTTAGATATGCCAAGAGAGTCGTTTTTGTGTGAACTAAATTATGAGCCAAAATTAATATTTACTTGATTTGCATACAGATCTTACAACCCAACATTCATGTTCTACTTGGTATGAGGAAAGAAAGAAACAAAAACAAAACTATAGCTATCATGTTCCCTTCAAGAAATACCTGTAGAGAATGTATATTTCCTGGTTTGGAAAATTGAAAAGGTGGCTGTTGGAGGCCACATCTTGGGGGGAGAGTGGTATCAATATGGTAGCAATTAGAGGTATGAATAAATAAAATCAAATGTAGCTCACAGGGATTGGTGTGCTGTCACTTTCTGAATCATCCAAGAGCCAGTAATCCAGTAAGATCTTAGGCCAGTAGGTGCAGCGTAAAACCTCTTATCGCCTCCTTGTGATGAGTTTGGGGCTTTAGGACGGATATTTGGAGACTCTGGGGCTGAGCTTGATGTTTCTGAAACCAGACTCAGTGAACTGAAGGTCTCATGAAACCCTGGTTTGTTAGTGGCTGCTGGTTTCTTGTGCTGAGAGATTTGACTGCAGTATTGTCATGCTAACCGAATGGGGAACTCTGAAGGAGTGTGTTCCAGATTTTGAGGCTAGATGTGTGAGTGCAGTTGGCATGGCAGTGGGATGAGGATCAACTTGATTTAATTACAAGACACAGAGCAACAGACTGTAAGGGAGGCTAGTCACACAGCGCAAAGGGAAGCCCAAACTTAGTGAAAAAATATCTCTTATAAAACTTCAGGATAAAAGTTACAAGGTACGATTTCTACAGTATGCTTCATGGGCTTATGATTTAGTTTTTAGTGATTGATTTCAAGATAGTGAGAGCTATAGTTGCTTAAAGTTTGTTGTAAATCTACAGGGTGATGATTAAAGTATTCCCATTATCACCCATGGGGTTTGAAGCTGGAAGTCTGGTGTAGGATAACAGCTTTCACTATAGTGCATGTGTTCTCATTCAGAGAGGAGAGTAGCTAACTTAATGTGAAGTTTGTGCACATGTGCACAATGGGGGGATTTTGATGGACACATAGGCTATAAGAGGTGTAAACAAAGTGGTGGATGCATTGTAGGAAATAGAGCATAACAGAACAATTTACACATTAAACATTTTTAAAGGTGACTAAAGGAGACTCAATAATATGAGATTACAGAACCAGTGAGTGCCATATTCAGAAGGAGGGCTCACATATATCATTCACAGACAATAATTTATAAAAATCCCTATATTCAGGGAACATCAGCCAGGTGATTTTTGTACAGAAGCGCAAAATTGATATGGTTAAACCACTGTTATATATATGAAGATTGCTTGGACACAGTAATAAAGCAAAAGTTTGACATTCTGGAAAATACATCTATTTGCTCTCTTGCTGTGAGTCAGATGAGAAGATCAATGTCACTCTCATGGCTGTCTGTGTAGTATAAAGCTACAATGAGCAACTGGGTTGCTAAGCGAAGCATAAAGACTGAAAGCAGAAGAAAACCGACTGTTCTAAAGTAATAAAGAGAAAGAAATGAAAAAACAAAACAAAAAGCAAATACAAAACCCCACACAAGTCTATTTTAAGCTGCTGGGGCAAGTGGGAAGTTTTGGGTCGAAAGAACCAAATTGAAATAAGCATTTCAGAGTTTAAAGAATGTGAAAACTTTCCTGTTCTCTTTTTTTTCTGTCTTTGTGCTTTGAATGCATAAAGCTTACTAATTAGAGCATTTCATCTTTTTTGAGTTATTTTTTTTTTCTTTTTTGCTGGTCATCCTGCCTCACAGCAACAAGAAGATTCAGGAAATCACTACTCCTACCCAAGAAACTGTTCAGCCTATAATCCACAAAAAAGCACCGAGTGCATATGTTTTTAAAAGGCTGTATTCATAAGTGAGCTTTAGGCACATTGGTAGATGGATTTTCAGATAAACCAGAGTAGCTGTTTCCCTTGATTGCGGTGTCTAGGCTAAGCTAATCTGAATGACTCCACATGTTGTGATCAGTATTTTTGAGTTTATGGATATTCAAGTTTAATTTAAATATTTTCTGTTTGATTCTTAGTTTGCTCAGTGTTTATATTTGCTTGGTGTATTTCCTCAGTGTATTTAGTCTTGAGTTTTTAGTTCCTGGTTGTATTAGAGTTTAGTTTTTCCCTCAGTGTTTGTTTCTTGTTCCATCCTCTTGTGTCATTTCCCCTATCACGTCGCGCTTCCTGTTTTATTTTGGTAGTTACTTATCCCTATTGTCTGTCTTACATTTAGTTTTACCTTTCCTCCTGTCTCATCATCTTTGATTGCTATCGCCTGCGTCTAGTTTCCCAGCTGTGTTCTTGTCCTCTTGTAGATAAGTAGTGCTATGTTCCCTTCACTCCTTGTTGTAGCATTTGTTATCCTAACACGTGTTCTGGCCGGTTCTTTTGAATCTGTTAACTTTCCTTGCTCTTCACCAGTCAGTGTTGGATTTTGTTGTTTACTTTGTGGATTTAACTGTTTTTGAAATAAAGGTTTGGGTTTTTTTGTCGCTTGTGTCTATACTTCACAATTCATGACACTACATTTAAATGTTGGATAAAATAGTAGTATACCTGCTCAGGATTGTGATTTTTCAAAAGCAATTACCTGTCCTAAACATTTCAAAATATTCTTTTAAGGCAAGTATATATGACACTTGAAAGAATTAATAAAACAATCCTCCTTTTACAAGTAAAAAGTTGAAATATTGGGCAATCAAACAAATCCGTGATAGGCTCAACACACTTGTAACTCACAGCTTCTGGTGGCTACTGTTACACCACATTCTAGTATTATACTATTACATTGTAGATGTCAAACGTAGACTTGGTGGGCACTTAGTAAAAATCACACAGTGTCTCATTAAAGATATAATTAAGTGCAGGGCTGCCATACAGAAATAAGACTGAGTGGATGGAATACAAAACCTTAACTCTGCAGCAACAGTGCAGAGTGGTATAGTCTAATGAGCCCTCTTTTATCCTTCTGCCTCAAATGAGAACAGATTTACCTTAAGAGAATGCTAAACAGAGCCTTCAACCCATTTTGGCTGTTGCCAGCTATTTCACATGATGGTCTGTACTGTAATGATATTAGCACTAATCTCCTGGGAGTCATTAGATCTGATAATTACACTGGTCCAATAACAGCCAAGGATTATTGGGCTATTTTACTCAACCAACTGTTGATGATAATGTCGCAATACATCCTGCCAAACAATTCAAAGTACAATTTTATCATCTCTCAAGATCACATCAAATAGCATCCATGGCCACTCCAATCACTAGAAGTGAATTTATTTGTACTGCATGTGAATACACAGCACAAAAGTAATAACACACCGAAACGAGAACATGTTTCACCATTTTCACATATACTAGATGTACTTTTTCAATGCTAGTATAGATTTCAGCAAAAGAAATGTCAAAGGTTAGGATTAAGAGAATCTGTCTCAGACAGTTCTTGCTATATGTCTTTTCTTTATCAAAAAATAATCCCAGGAGTCTCACACTGATCTGTTTGTATCAAGGGCAAACAATGGGACTCTCTGCAGAGGGACAAAGCACGCAGCATGCTTCACAATGGAAGCCTTTAGAGTTTCCCAGCATGTGCCTGTCCATCCATGTCTTACACACAGCTTGGCGGCTGGATACCACCTTCAGAGAAAACCTGGTGCAGTGCTTACTGTTGTTATTTTGTTCCTTTTTTTTTTGACTTGTCCTTTTTCATGCAGGTGAGACTTGGAAACAGAGAGAATAGACAAAAGTGAAACTAAAAAACTTGAGAGAAGAAAATATCAAAAATAAGTGGGTAGGTAAGTTGAACAAATGTCATATATAATTAATAACACAGTTCAGATGTTTGGGTATGTGCCAGCTTAAAATCTTTCTTTCTAAATAAATGTAATTTAAATATTTTTTGCAAATGTGTATATTTCAGTGCAACTTTCCAGTTATTATGAGCTATTCTTCATACTGTATAACATGCGGCTGACCTAGGTAAGATCATTTGTCAACAATATTATGCTTTAACAGCTTTTTATGGAAGTAGGGCAAGTTGTATCCAAGTACAGTACTAGTCATGTGATGCCAGCTTGTCATCTAATGCTAAGTACCCGCACCTAATATAATATATTGATACCTATTATTATTTATTTGACTTTCAAGATATCATTGCCACTTTGTGTAAATACTAGAACCACTGCAGTTGCTTTCAGATGTACCATGTAAAAACAGATGTTGACTCAATTTTGTAATCATGCAGCCTATGAGCAACCTTTGAAAGAGAAAGCTATTTGTTGTTGAGCTTATGTAAAATGCTCACAACTTTAAGATGAATGGTGAAGTAGGAAAGGGTTTCGGGAGGTCTGTATTCCAGTTACACTTGCACAAAATTATACTTGGCTGAAAACTGAAGACATTGCTGTTGCATTTCCTTAATTTATGAATATTATAGTCTCTAACAGTTCATTTTCTCTTACATGGTAGAGCACGAATCACTTTAAAATAAATGCTGCTGCTGTGGTAGCAGGAATGATATGCGGATGATTTCTTGGATTTTTGTCAGCATCACACCCAGAGCTGACATGCCCTGCCTTTTTGAAAGCAGTGATTACAGTAAAATGTTGAAAGGTTGACAACCAAAACAGACAATTATATTAACTGGCCCCTGGTCCTCTTGTCAGTTTCCAAGAGTGGCCCTCAGGCTAAACTGTTAGAGAATCTCTAGTGTAATAAGGCAAGAATGGCTGTCCTGATTAGAGTTTTAAGGGTCTCAGTCTGTTTTTGTATATGTGTGTCACTGTAATTTTCCTCTACTCTACAGCAGTGCAATGACTACAAGTGAGCTGTCAAATGCTTTGTCATTTAGGAGATTTCTTGAGCATTCAAGTGAATACCTATGCTCAGTTCAGTGCCTATAATGAATGATCTGTCAATTATTGAGACCCAGAAGATGCTTTGTTTGCCCTTATATCTCATTTAAAAGTCCTTGAATTCAATGTATCACTTCTTGGATATCAACCCTAAAAAGTAATTGGGGGACTAGTTAGCAACACAGAGGCTTATATAGAAAGCTGTTTTGCTCTCTAGCATAAGCAACAAGGCAGCTTGTCCCATAGACTCCCACTCTCATTCAATTAATTTTGACCTTGAGAGCTGAGTGGGAGATGAGACCAACTTAAGACTGACTCATGCTTCTTGCTGCCTTGTCACGGTTATAAATCTCCAGATTAAAATACCTCTGTGGACACACTGCAAGTTACATTGTCTTAGTTTAAGAACTCTTATGTTCACTCGTTCAGTCCTGAGATGAAAGTAAAGATAAAAAGTTTTACATAAACACAAACTTCTTTTTCTGCTGCTTGCTCTAACGCTGTCTATAAAGCTTTAGGCCTAGTCTCCATGTTTGAAGATAAGCTGGGACTGATTCCTGCCATTTGCCAGATCATGAGATGCTACTCGTCTTAATGTATTCCATTCACAATTGATCACAGGATTTTAAACAGTGAACTCCAAATTCTTTCAACACTGTAAACTACTCATAGCTCCACTTTACACGGTCACTATTTAATTATTAATTTTTAATTCACAGGGTTACATGGGACTGAAATTGTGAATTTTCAGGGAGATCTGACTGTACAGTAAGACTGGGTTACACTGGCTGCTATATAAGGCAGCTGGGAAATGACAACAGCTGAATGCCTTCTCACAAGACCAGCATATTTCTGCAAGTGTAACACAAATGTGCCGCTAGAAAAAAGTGAATGCAAATACCCCAATTTCTTCATTTCCAGTTTCTCCGAAAGTCAAAAACAAAACTGTCAGAATCAAAGACGAAAGGGAGCCCGCTGTAATGCTGCCATACGTGCATTTATTTGCACAGTGACTTAAAAAAAAAATCTGTGTTGTACTATTAGCAGATGAATAATGCAGACTCTTTTGTTTTCTGCTCTGTCTGAATTATTGATAGAACATATTGAGGTGTGCATTTAAATGCAGCATATTGATTTGCTAGAGTGAAAATACCACATTGTTTCACTTTGGCTTCTAATTAATATATGAACTACATCAGGTCCAAGTTGATGAGTAACTGAGGAGTTGCATTTTCTCGAGAGAAACACCTCCTCTCATTTTGTGTAAAATAGCTTTGTTCTGAATACGAAATGTGAAATGGAATATGAAAATTTAATATGAAAGGCTGCATAAATAGATCCATGCTATCTGTTGAGTGGACAGAAAAAAAACATTGCTTGAATTAATTCCTCACCATATACACTCTTGTTTCTTTTTATATACATTACATTATATAAATTATATTATATACATTTATATACATTGCCTATTGTCGCCAAGAAAACAATACTGCTTAACTGGAAGAACAGGAAAAAAAAATATCACACACACACACACACACACACACACACACACACACACACACACACACACACACACACACACACACACACACACACACACACACAACACAAAGTACATCACAATGCCTAGATCTTCTCACACAATAGATATCAATGGAACAACAATCAGCAATGTTCCTCCCGAGACTGTGCCTTCAATTTTGGCCCGTCGTATGATTGAGTTTGACACCACTGTTTTAAACGCTGGCCATTGACGAAAGCCTCTACCTCCGAGGGGCGAGAAGCTAGAGAATTGAGGCTCCAGCATAGCATGAACAGTTCAGAAACAATTTGAAATTAAATAAAAAAGCTATTTATTAAGTCGTGTTTTAGACTGCTTATTGCTAGCGCATCTATTCTGACCCAAAGTGCAGTTCTGAATGATGGCTTTACAGCAGACAGCCGCTCCTCCTCTTCCAGGTACTGCTTACAGGCGCAGAATCTTTTAGTGGTATGCTGTACCATACCGACTTACTTTCACCCCTGCACATACTGTATATCTGGAAGTCCCACAGGATATTAGCTCTTCCAGTATTGCTCCATCTCCAGCCTTGGTGCAGCTGTTCTCACATTGTTCCCCTGCCACTGAGAGCACACCTTGGATGGTTCAGTGGAGAACATCTAGTTTATTCTCCTGACTTCTATCTCTTTGGTATAACTCTTCAAGCGGTTGGCCAAGGCTGTGAGTCTTTGCTTGGTATTTTCTAAGGCCTCAGGTCCTCCTGTCCACTTATGCCAAATCCTTGTTCCAGTAGCTCACTTATCACCAGTATTCCCTGGTTCATTCTGTCCAAAACCTAATGAAGACCTTGCTAATTTGGGCGACATTCAAGCCAGTATGGCTTCAGTCAAATGTCTCTTGCTCATATTCCACAGTAGAAAAGATGAGACCACTAGAAAAACTAGGAGCATGGGGAGCCTAGCCTGGGGCCCCTTACTGGGTGCATGTCTTGGCTGGGATTTGAACCTTCGGTCTATTGTTTACATTCATTTTTTTTAAGGAGATCTTACTATATACTACGCTGTGACAACCTTTTCTGCTAAGTCTGTTTCTGACTATAGTGCTTCATGCCAAAGGCTTTTGGTGAGGTCAGGTTTGGTGCCATGGGTGAATTGAGAATTTGATACTGTTGTATATGTCTTGTATATATGTGATGAAACTAGAAAATGCCCTCTCTCAGCTGAATAGTTTTACTCTACAAAACATTGATTATTCATTATTTCATTGTGTAGGCCGCCACATGCAGAACAGTGTATTCAATTTGTGAACATGGAGGAATGCATTAGGTTAGAAGTGGATGGATATCTGTGGCCAAACAAACAAGAGAAACATGTTCAGTGATTCCAGCAATATTTTCTTACTGCAGGAAACTATTGGACTTAGTGGACCTCTGTTTTCATTCTACAGTAAGTGTTAGGTTTTTTTTATGTCTGTACTGTATTTTTTGGTTTGTTTTGCTTACTACATTTTACTGTGTGACCATTGTAAGAAAAAAAAAAAGACATTAAATGCATTTCAGTATTGTTTTGCTCTTTTGAAAACACTGCCTGAAGAGCATTGACTTTCATACACAATAGTGGTGAGTTATCCTCAGAAAAACTATAGCCCGCTACACCAAGCAACCAATGCTAATGAAAAAAAACGTACTGTAGGGCAAGACTGGAAATTAGAAAATGTAGAACACACATGTAGAATTGACGGTGATTGAAAAAAGTTTGACCATCTTGTCCACGCAGTGCCAGTGGAACTTTCCATTTTGCTGGGAATGACAAAGTTCCTCTGGTATAGGAAGTTATAGGCTTTAACATGCTAACTATAGCGTTTGATGAAGGAATGGGCTGTTAAGCTTGAGAGCTTTGAAAAAAAGTCTTGAGAATTTGTGCCATAACATTGTGAAAAATGGAAATACTGTAAAGTCTTAATGGTTTTTCAGATAACACACATGAAATGTGTCATTATAGCTGGACAATGAATATGACTTTGGCAAATAAGTCCAATATTATCTTGAAAATTCACGGATGCACCAAAGCTTTAATGCTCTTATGCATACTAGCCATTTTAGATGATTTATTTGATTATTGTCTTTATTTGTGCAATTGTTTTTGTTTGAATGTTAATTAATTATTAATGCTTCCAAACCGAATAAAAACTCATTTTCTTCCTATAATATTCTGGTGCCATAACAAGCCTAAGTAAGAGTATTATTAGGGTAAGCCATTCCAAATGTCCTTTTATCATCTAGGTTATTCTTCAGTGCACCTTCCTGGTATATCATTAAGTAGCAAATCCATTTTTGTTGCAGTATGTCGGGTTGTTTAATAAAACTACTGTGGCCATAATGGCAAGGGGATTACAGCCGATCCACAGAGGAACTTTGCTGATAATTGCAGATGTAAAAGCAAACATGTTCTCAGCAGCTGTTTCATCTTCTATTTTAATTTTTGGACCCGCAGTTTATCACACACAAAGTAAGCTATTAAGCTCTCATGATGACTATATATATATATATATATATATATACATTTTTTTTTTTTCTCTTCTTTATAACAAAATAGGGAAAACCGGTATTAAATTCCAGCCAATGCACAGTATATGGTGTAATATTCTGATTAACTTCATACATATCTAATGAGTTTGCGAGCTCTATTTTAATGGCTTTGTGACCATATCAGATATACAGCTTTTTTCTTGCACATGTAATTTTGTTTTGCCATGAACTATAAGGAAGTTCCAGTAATATTCACGAGAAGAGAAAAGCCTAATATGAACTTTCTCTATTTTGAGGCCTGCCATTTTTAAGCCTTGCAACTGCTAAACTATTTAAGATATTGCCACCAAATTTCCAGGGAATGATGTGTACACAATAGTAGACCACTACAATTGCTTTGGTTATAATTTGTGTTACAAATCAAGAATTTGTTTCGATGGTAATGGCTGGTGCCGTCATTGAAAGGATACATCATTTCAGTTTAGTTCACTTGTCTGAACTGAGCTAACAGTTAATGCTTGTCGCTAGCGCACTGAGTACAGATGACAAAGATGTTTCTTGCAGACAGCTCTGCCACAATGCTGACACTGCATTCTAGCTCTAACAAGTGCATCTTTTTTCTTCTTTCTGTCTTTTCCTTGGACACACACATTCCGCAGAACTCCGAAGTAATAAGAATTTAGGAAATGCTATTTATGTTTGGTAAAAATAGCTTTTGTAGCTTAATTAATTACTTTAGTTAATAAAGTTGCCTAAAATTACATAAAATGGTGTTAATGTAATAAAAACGTGCCATTAAACAAGAAACCCAAAGCAGTAAATTTTGTAAAACCTGCCTGTCAAAAAGCCATTACCATGGAAAAATCTAAAATGGTGAACTTGACTCATTATGACAGAATTGTTGTCAGATGAATTTTAGGAAAAGTCACCAAGTTTGGTGGTTCTAGTTTTTGCTGTTCAGAAATTATATGACACAAAAGCTGGCATGGGCCCCTGGTCTGGATAACACAGCGATGATACAAGAAGTAAGAAGTAAACCAGATGGTTAAAGCTGAATTTACTAACCAAAGTCCCCCATCAAGCTTCGCAGTACAGGCGTCATTCTCTAACGAATTCACCAAAGGCTAAAAAAGGTCAGGTTGCAGTTCAAGAGAGAGAGAGAGACAAAAGGCTGAGCTGTGGAACAAAGATCCATCTACTGGTGAAACAAGAGTCAGCCTATATCAAACTGATGTGTGGAGGAAAAAAAGGAACAGCATAAGACTTCATCTGTCAAACATGGTGCTGGTTCTGTTATAGCTTGGACATAAAAGGCTGCCAGTGGAACTGACACATTGACATTTATTGATAATTTTGCTGCTGACAGAAGCAACAGGAAGAATATAGAGTAATACAGGTGCATTGTGTGCTTCAAAATTCCTCATTCTGCAGGACAATGATCATATTAAAAGTAAGACCTGTTAAAAGGCAGGGATGCTGTGTGTTTGGAATTTGTATCAATTCAAAAGTCTTTGCTTTTGCAACTTTCTACATTATAGATCAATAGAGAAAACATATGGAATTTGCAATACAGAGCTTTTGCAAAAGCCACCAAACCCTCTGATGAAACTGCCTCTCATGTGGATTACCCCATGGAGGATACACCAAGAGTTCCCTGTGAGGGTAAGAGGTTAAGTTCACTGGAGTTACCAGCTTCAGAAATCACCAATTAATGACACCTTCTCATTAGAGCCCACATCAGTGCTTCCCAGAGTTCAAGTGGGAGGCACATCTCATCATCAACTGCTCCCAAGAAACTGAATTGATTCAGGTCTTCACGATCAAATTGCTGAAAAGAAACTAATACTGAGGGAGGCCAATAAGCAGAAGACAACTGCTTGGGCTAGTTGAGTGTGCCGAGAGAGAAGAGTGTGCTGTTATCAAATTAAAAGAAGGCTACTTAGAAGGATGTGAGATTATTTTTTTAGATCCTAATTATATCTTGGAGGAGAGACTGTACTGCAACCTGGGAATTTCAATGTTGATGATTAATCTTCATGTAGTTACTTATTAGCACATCTAATAAATAGTCCTGTATATAACCCTCTGCAAATTCCAACTTTTCTTATCTTATTTTTTGGCTTTGTGTGTCTATGATTTGTACTGATTATACATTAAAAAGAAAACTGAAGGGGATAAACTGGGATGTGCTGTGTGTGTGTGTGCGTGTGTGTGTATGTGTGTGTGTGCCTGTCTGCTTTTTGCTAGCTGAAATTAGCACCTCATTTAATATCGCACTGTATTCAATTTTAAAGCTTGCTAATGAAGAGGTTAAGCATAAATCCCAAATTTTTATGAGTGAATGAGACGTAGGCAACAGTAACTCAAATAACCACTCATTAAAACCATGGTATGCAGAAGAGCATCTCTGAATGTACCCCAGGTCAAACCTTGAAGCAGATGGGCTACAGCAGAGAAGATCACACTGGGTGCCCCTCCTGTTAGCTAAGAACAGAAAACTGAGGCTACAATTCAAACATGGGCTCACCAAAACTGGACAACAGAAGAGCAGAAAAACATCATCTGGACTGATGGGTTTAGATTTCTGCTGTGACATTCAGATGGTAGGATCAGATTTTGCCATAAACAATATGAAAGCATGGACATCAACAATTCAGGCTGTTGCTGGTGGTGTAATAGTTCTTGGCAGACTTTGCGCCCCTTATTACCAAGTGAACATCATTTAAATCCCACAGCCTACCTGAGTATTGTTGCTGAGCCTGTCATTCCCTTTATGAGCACAGTGTACCCATCTTCCGATGGCTGCTTCCAGCAGGATAATATTCCATGTCACAAAGTTCAGATAATTTCATACTGGTTTCTTGAACATGACAATAAGTTCACTGTACTTAAATGGTCTCCACAGTCACAGATCTCAATCCAATAGATCACCTTTGGGCCCAAAAGCATGTACTAGCATGGTGTACCTAATAATGTGGCCAGTGAGTGTAAGTGTATCAGATATAGGCCATCATAATTTAAAATACTTTTCTTTTTTTTACAGTAAACATATGTAAACACTAGTCTCTGACAGATATAAGTTACACCTTTCTGCGCTGCAGATTGTCTTTTTTTTCAAATGAATTCCAGATAAAGAATCATAGTGTGCAGCTTTTTAAAATGACCTATTAATTGTAATTAATAGTTGTTAATGTTTTAAATGTAAATTTTAGACATCAAACATGTTTTTGCAGCAAAGACAAAATCTAACAAAATATTCAAAGCAACATGCTCCTTCTTAGTTATTCGAAGACTGTGTTGAGCAGAACTCACACTTCACCAAACAGAAATGCTGATAAAAGCATAGGGAGAAAATGTGGCCAGTTTCTGTAAGTACTCAGGAGAGAGACTCACACAATACACATGCAAAACCCAAACACCGGCTGCAGTGCTGACTAATGAGAAACAAATGAATTCACTGAGATAAATTGTTCATTAGTGTTTGCCATCGTAGTTTGTTGGGGATTTGAAAAGTTCAGTGCAATTTGTGTTTACAGAATTAATGGTTTCATCAGTTTAATTCTACCAGGAGGCATCATTATTCCTCTGCTGTAAGGTAACTCTGACAGGTACAGTCAATCACTAGTCCGCAGCCATATCATCCTCGTCTGTTACCGCACAGTGAGATTTAGGAGGCCAAAACGGAATATTTGCAGGCATCTATTTCAACAAATTCTCTCTATTTACAGAATTAAAATAGTTTTCTTTACTGTGCCATTTTAAATGATTATTGACTGTGTAAGAGGCGGAGCTATGCACTTCAAGTCCTATGTCTTTCAGAGGAAGCAGAGGCAGGTCATGCTGTCTTTTATAAACAACAGGATAGATGACACAGGGAACTGGAACAGTGCAATTGTTTGTAACTTCACAGAGCTCCCTCCCCATTGCTCCTACTCAACTTCCAAGTGTGTGTCAAGCACAGAAACCGACAGCTTGACAACGTAGCTTGCATCTCATACCCCAAACCTCTCCACAATCAACCACAAGGAAAAAAAAAGAAAAAAAAAAAGAACAATTGAGCGATATTAAAAATGTGAAGCCAGCTTCTTAGATAAGGCTGTCTCTGTAGGTGCCCTGGTAGTTAAACATAGCCCAGCATCCTCTCACATCCCCATTTAGACACAAGTTTGTCACTTGGGAGGAGGTCGTCCTGGTGACAGTGATGAGGAGGCCCAAACGCCAGACATGCTGTCAGCGCTCGTTAAGGTCAGCTCATTAAAGAATGAAATAAATAAACTGGTAATGGAAAGTGCGAGAGAGCAGACAGTGAAGGGAGATGTTTCTGTCTCCTCCCACTCTGAGGAAGAATCCAGCAAGGGAGATAGATTGTAGTGATTGAGCTGTGAACCTGTGCGACACAGCTGCGTTTTCTGCAGCTAATGATTCTTTACAGAAAACGGATCAGAGCTGAAGCACTTGTCATGTGTCACAGAGCCATGCAGCTGCTCCCCCCACGTATACCAGCAGCTCAGAGGATGCCGCTGATCAGAAGATGCTGCTGTGGAGGGGAGCAGTGTAGCGATTTGGTGGGTGGGTGGGTGGGGTGTGGAGCGTGGCTCCAGCTAAAGACTCTGATGCTTATTGATCATACTCAGAAACATGGCCAATTGGAGATGAGAGGACAGACGCATACACCCAGAAATGCTGCAGATTTAAAAATCTGATGTAGAGCCATCAGCTGTCAGTCACGCAGATTTTCACAGCTCACAGATTTTTGCCTTTTTTTTTTTTTTTTTCTGAGAAGTTGCACACATAGAAGGAGAATGCATGACAGCACTAGAACTTTAATTTTCCTCCTATCACTTTAGGAGAGAAAAGTTTTCCCATGGTGCGCCTTCAAACAGAGGGCATGAAAAGTCCTGATTGCTGCCAAAAAAATAACAAAAACAATCAAATGAGTGTTTGCTTGTTTCACTCCACTGGCCTTGGGAACATCTGTTGGATTTGCCTCTGTGGACACTGGAAAAATATCAAATAGGAAACAAGGAGGAAAAAGGGGGGAAAAATAAAAGCTGTGATCTGGGAACAAAATAAGTCTTTTAATGTGGTGCTGAAGACTCTACACCATAAGCCTTAAACCTGAACACAATATACAGATTTTTGGTGTAACTTTTTCTTGATTTATTTCTGACTTGATGGGAGCGCTATGCCCTTGGAAAAAAAAATCAATTTTTCAGCCTTCGAAATGTCCCAAACAGTCATTAATGTCTGGCTGCACTGGTTGTTGGAAATATACAGCTTTTCTTTTGGCATTTTGGTTCTTGATACAATTTGTCTGCTCCAACTGAAGGACTTAAATAAATGGATGTAAAACACATTCTGTTACATATCTTTGTTCATTCCCTATCCTTTCACAATCTAAACATCATGATATGAAGAGTGACCCCTCAATAGAAAAAATAGAAAATCCACTCTGCTTTACTATTCGTGTTGCTATTTTGAAAAACAGACAGAACAAAAACATCACTCATTGTGGAGTAAAAATGAAAAAAAAAACAAAACAAAACAAAAAACTGCATACTGCTGGTGAACTCGACATGCACTCAAAATAACTGGAAAAAAAGTGTTGGCCGGTTAAACAGGCCAATAAAACTGTTAGAGCAAAAGCAGCTGAAATGCTCATGTTCATGAAATTATATGACCAGCTCCTGCATATGTTAGCAGCATGAAAAATATGAATAGTTGCCTCATTATTGACCAAAGGGCACATGTTTGTAATCCTCAGCTGTTCTGGATAAAAAAGGACATACTTTGTACTGACACCAAACCTCCACTGTGTTCTTCCAATAAAATCTTAATGAGATGTTAAATAGAACAGTGAGTGTTATGATGTTCCTTTAAAGTGTCCATTATTTCCCCCCAATTTTACATATTAAGGTTAGTTTTTGTAACTAGATCGCATACATAATACTTTTCCTTTTTTAATCACCAGCCTGTTGGAAGAATATTTACTATTGTGAGCCACTGCTCTTATAGCTGTGTAAGACCTTTTCCTGTGACTCTGAATGAGTCCTAAATTATAGGGAAATATTCCCAGTGATGTGTCCACTTGAACTTGGAGACAGCTCATTTTTAAAAGATGGGCATCATACAAATTGGTTGCAGAAAGTTTCAAATAAGTGGACATTTGTCATATTGGGGATGGCTTAATGCAATGGTTTCCAAACTTCTTCTGGCAAGCTTCCTTTCCCTACAATAAAAAGGGATCCAAATTGGATTTTAGGGAAGCAGCACAATACCATGTGCAGATACATATATATTTTTTTTAACTTTCCCTTAAAAGAATCTCAGCTTTACTCAATGTTTTCTCCATCACCCACATCCCACCTGCAATGGCTTTATGCTCAACCAGTAACAGAAACACTGGTGTAATGAAAGATGCTATCAGCCTGCATGATGAGTTGATGCATTAGTGCCATATTAGAATCTGCAGGGTTCTTGGCTTCTGCTGAATTAATTCTCTTTTTTTAACCTGTCTCCCAATGAATGTATTAATATTTGTTTTCTGTAAAATGCCAGAAAATATTTATCAATCTATCAATAGATTGATAGAGAATCAATCAATAGCTGGACAAAGATAATCTTTTTTAATCTTTGTTATATATATATATATATATATATATATATATATATATATATATATATATATATATATATATATCTTAAACCAACAGTCAAACATGGTGGTGGAAGTGTGATGTTTGGGGCTGCTTTGCTGCTTTGGGGTCTGGATGATTTATCGTAATTGATGGAACCATGAATTCTGCTCTCTACCAGAAAATCCTGAAAGACAATCTCTGCCCACCAGTTCATGCCCTGAAGGACAAACATAAAAGCAAGTCCACCTCTGACAGGCTCACTAAAAAGAAATGTTGGTTTTGGAGTGGCCTAATCAAAGTCCGGACATAAATCCTATTGAGATGCTTTGGTATGACCTTAAACAGGCCGTTCATGCTTGAAACCCTCCAATATGGCAGAATTAACACAATTATGCAAAGAGTGGGCCAAAATTCCTCCACATGAAAGACTCATTGCCATTCATCGCAAATGCTTGATTAGAGTTCTTTGATTATAGATAGATAGATAGATAATACAAGAATATGAGAGTCATTGCTCTGTTCCTTTCCTACCTTTATTAATTCAGCACCCTCCATCAGTCCTGCTCCTCTTTCCCCTCAAGAGGGACGTCTGTCGATACTCCTTCACCAAAGCCCCGTGACGAGAGAAAGGGAGAGTGAACAGTGATCAATTTCAGATATGGCCTGAAGCGCAGGGTTTACTAACAAAAGAGATTTCATGCACTGTTAAAGCTATTGAGTGGCCAGTGGATTAGCTCACACTTCACATTAACCCTGAAACTCGACGACAAAGGCCCACTTAACAAATGCCCCGCAACCTACGCTGTGTGGGCCCACTTAGGCTCCGATAGCATCAGCGGTAATTGAGATACTTCAGAGGCAACAAACAGTGGCATTTAGGGGACACTGATGTTTAATGCCGGGTAATCCAAACACATGCAATCAGAGGCAGTGCGCTCTGAGTACAGATGTCTGTCAGAAACATATGGCTGAGGTTATTGTTGGAGCTTTTGTTGACTGAGGATGCCAAAAAGTTTTAGTCCATACGGAACATATTTCGCAAATAGCTTGATAGTTTAATTTAATTTTCTATTTACCTAGAGTAACCCTTTAGATTACACATACCTTGCCATCCTTTGAATCTATTGCAGTTGAAGAAGAAAGAGAAAAATTGCACTGACCAGGAGTTATAGATTTGCTTAATTGGATTTGTCTGACTGAAGTAGGAGCTAATTATCTGAACACTGGCTACATTTTAAGTACATCCGTCAAAAGATGCCCTTCCCTTTATAGACAGAGGGAAATACTATTTTAATTAATAACTGGACTCCTGTATGACGAGACATCTCGTTCCAGATAATGAACAACATGTAAGGTGGAATATAACACCATGTGTGACATTTGATAAATAGTCTGGAGCTTGTTTCGAGCTGGAGCAACTTAAAAATAGTTTGCAGGAACAGCACAGAATAACAGAGAATATTTCTTACAGTGTTTTCAGGGCACATCATCATCCATCACCGCTATGTTACAATGAGGACTGACTGTGTAATTTGTTTGCTTTGTTTGCTGACAGCAGCTGTTTGCTGAATCTCATGTTCCTCTGGAAAAATACAGCAGAGGCAAAACAAGAGAGGAAAGAGGAAAAACTAAAACAGTTTCAGAAAGTTGTCATAGCTTTCATCTCTTTTCCTCTGCTTTGTTTTGCTTTTACTATTCAGCGTACACCCACCCAATATAGTGCGATTGTAACAATGAAAATATGGAGTGCTATTTTTCCTTTGCACAGATACATTGAATGCAGATGTTGGTATTGGTACTGACAAAAACTATTGCTTCTCAAAATGTGTTATTCTGGCATGATGAAAAGCCTAAATCAGAAACATTGCAACACACATTAAGACTGTCAACCCTGAGCTTCACATGCGTACGCTCCTGTGGTTAAATTCTTTGCAGATTCATAAAAAAATAATTAGAATTTCAATTAGGCTCATAACTCAGAGGGCTCTCTTTATTCCGTCCTTTGAACAGTAACAAATTTCAAGTTATAGATGTGCAATCATAACTTATCTACATATTCATTTCCTAACACTTATGCTTTAAATGCTTCACTGAGCTAATGTTGATTCATGAGATTCTGCTGCAAACATTTTACCTGACATGAAAATCAAAGAGAGTCAGCTGGAGAGCTACAAAAGTTTTTAATTTAAACAGCTGCACGGGTGCTTAGAAGACAGTGACATATTGTTGACACACACACACACACACACACACACACACACACACACACACATATATATATATATATATATATATATATATATAATATATATATATATATATATAATATATATATATATATATATATAATATATATATATATATATATATATATATATATATATATATATATATATATATATATATTATATATATAATATGTGTGTGTGTTTGAAATAAAAAAAAAACAGCACTGTTCTTATTTAATTTGAGGGTGTTCACAGTCCATTGCAATCCGCTGCCGTTCTATTTACACATAGTTTTCAGATTTAAAGAGACACACAGGATTTGGACAAGTTACTGTAACCGTGGAGTTTTTTTGTTTAAACAAAGTTAGATTCTTTGGCTGAAACACATTGTTCAAAATGTTTAATGTATTTTCAGGCTGTGTTTTTGAAATTCTATTGTCTGGCTGATAGCAGCATCAGATAAGGAAACATGTATACAGCAGGGGAAAGCAGATATTCGTGGTTTCATTTGGGTGCCTTGTTGGGATGTAAACACATTTGCCTCAACCTTTCAGTCATTGTTTAATTCCAAATCCACTGTAATGCAGTACAGAAACAAAACAATAAAAAATGTGTTATGGTCCCACTGTACATCTTGAGACATATTTTTTCCAGGATTAACAGAGTTTATACACTTAGAAGCAATGGAGTTGTTCCAAATTCAAACTTATTTAATTGGGGTAGTTTTATTTATTTATTTATTTTGTTTTACCTAAAGTTACTCAAATGTCCTGCAGCATTCAATTCTTCTTTTGCTGTTGCACGCTTGCTTAAGGCTTTTCATTGTTTTAGGAGCAGCAATAATTAACTTGGGAAATGAGTGCATCTCACATGAAAAAGCACACCAGTTTTTCCCAAGATCTGCATCCTAAGCTAGAGATTACAGACACTTTTGATCTGTTCTTAAACACAGATTTGTGTGAGTGTGTGTTTCCCTGTGTTGACAATGGGATAAAAAAAAAAGAAGCAAAAAGAAGAAGCGATTAACAGAACCAGAAATCTCATTACGCTCTCAATCCAGAGGCTGCTGTGTTGTGTGAAACACTGCACAGGCACACAAATGTACATTGCACTGATTGCATTCACAGGCAGGATGTATGCTCAAATCCATTCATGTGGAAAAGACACACAGCTTCAGTGAAGTAAAGATTAAATCATTTTTCTTTTTCAGAAAAGAGAAGCATGTTGAGCAGGTGCAGTGTGGAAATACCATGGGTTCTGCTTGTGTGAGTGATAATCAGGGGCTGCCTGGGATTATATCACATGGTCTTTATTTACCCATATTGATCTGCTTGTTATAATGGTCCAGATGAATGTTTTTATGGTGAAAATAAAAAGCAATTGAGTCTGACACAACATGGTGTCTGATTCTTGATGCAGGTTAAACAGATGCTCTGCACCTTCAGCACAGAAACCACCTGTGCAGTCACTGTAAAACATTCGTTCTCACCAACCCCCTAAATAATGAGGACATGAATGGCAATTCTATTACCTGCTAATCTATATTCAAGGACTTTTGGTAGAGTGCGTGCTGTGTCTAAGCCTCCCTCGTGTTTTAGCTTGCTTACATTGTAACTGAAAGTGTGTGTTAGAAAAATGCACAAAAGAAGGCATGAAGATGACAATTTGGTTCCCATTGTTATGTGAAATGCATCAGTTTCCATTAGCAAATAGAATCAACTATTTGCTATGATTGAAGATAATTGCAATAAATAAGCCACTGCACTGTTGTGCAGCACCTTTTCTGCAGCTTTTTAAAGCCTAAATACAAGACAGAAGTTTCTGTATTTTTCATCTTAGAATGTATTTGTGTTTCTCATAATAGCTACAGATACACATCTCTCAGTCTCAGAAGTGTGTGTGTGCATGTAAAATTGTGTAAGAAGCACTGTATTTGTGTAGGTGCTTGAGATGGATGTAGTATTAACTAATTAATTGCCAGCATGGGTGCTTGGATCCCCGAAAGAATTGCTAGATAAATCTGAGGACATGTGATCTTTTTAATGGGAGAGGTAAGAAGAAAAAGAGAGAAATATAAACAGAAACAGAAAAAAAAATAGTTTCATTTTTCATTTTCAGACTTTATTATGATCTCGGCTTCTTCAAAAACAGAAAGGAAGACCTTGTGGAATTTTGCAATTTGGGGTTTCTAAAAAGTGGTTCTCCTCAAATACATTCAAAAATAAATGTATTTCCCCTCTGCATCTGCAAGCCCAAATCACTCACAATTTTCTTCCCAGATTGAAATAAGGCACAGTGCTGGTCTAAATCAGATGCATTTAGCAGAGCAGTAAAACCCAGTGATTATTCATTTATTCATTTTCTTTTTAATCAGAAGGTCCAGGAACACAGATAGGGTGCTGTTCTAGTAGGTTAGGGCACATATAAACTCAAAGAACACGTAAAAAAATCCACACTGCCTGGAGCACATTTGACAATGTCTAAGACCTAGCTGTTAAAAATAACAAAAAACTGTCATCACAAAAGTATGTAGACTGATTAACACATACAGTTCTTGCATTTACAAGCTGTCATCAAGTTACATGTGCGAGAGAGGGAGGAGGAGACACATGTAGTGACATAAAGGGCAGAGCAAGAAAAACATCAGAGGAGCAACAGTAGAGGCACTGGGCTTAACAAGTGCACACTTAACACATGAGCCTATGGCATGACCACATTACTGAATAGCCAATAATGTGCTGCTACGTATGAAAAACTTTGTACCTGATTGTCACCTCTGACATATTCGTCCATATCAGTAATATAGCATTACTTCCTGTATGGGTTTGGTTTTGTCTTGACTGGCTTATGAGTGCCAGCATGGTGTGTGAGGTGTTGTTGGTTAGAAAGAAAAGAAAAAGAAATCTGCAGTGCATAGAGCTCGAAGCATGAGGTTCCATCCCAAAAAGGGCAAATGGAGCATGCTTTTATAGTGGGAACACCAGGCCCATGTTTTCCTGGTCACTGATGACCTGACCACACCTACACCTACAGACAAAGACAACCTGCCAGCCCAGCAGCTGAAAGATCGGCTCCATCATGTGTAGCCAAATTCTCCTTGTCAGTGATGATGAGAATTAATGTAATTATCCTATATTTGGATGACAGAGTAGTTAAGCTGATGTTTGTTAAACTTACAGTATGGAGTGGCCAGCAGGCCCTGTGTGGTAATATGCGACCATGCCCATGAATTGCATCAGTTCTTTTTGTTGCTGTTGGCTTAGAGGATGCGACTTGGTCGATGCAATCATCCTTTTGTGGAGGTGGTAATTGCCTCCAGCTTGGTGATACTATTGATGTATATAACACCTCTGAGTTATGCTTATCATACATCTTCCACCAGTTTAAAAAAAAACGAAAAGCATTTCTACAGTACATGTTCAAAAGGTTCAAATATTGACTTTCATTTTAGGTCTTTAAGACACTATTTCTTTCACTCTCAAACACTTGTTTTAAATCACTTGTTCCCATTCCCACTTTCTGCCCTTATCATGTGTGTTTATACAGTGTTGCTCTATATGCTGTTACGTGCTGTAACTGAATAAATGCTGAGACCAACAGCTGTTCCCTGAAGGTCACCCAAACCTGTCTCAAAACAGACACATTTACACATACGCACAAAAATATACATCAAAGCTCATACCTTCCCTGGTAAGGTTCAGGTTTCTTATGTTCCTTCTACAACAGATGCACAACTGCTGAAAATGCTCAGAGCCCAATTGCTCCTACACAATATCCACTTAGTGTGTTATGCTCTGCATGGCTTGATTGTTGGATTCCATGCATTATTCATATATGCGACCTTGAGTCCTCTTGAAAAGTTGTCCTTTGCTTGAGTGTTTGTTTGCTTGTATCATTAACACATCACTCCACTGGGAAAGAAAACAGCACCCTAGGTCTCTTAGTATTAGCAACTCAGCTGCCCACATGGATGTCACACAACCGTAATTAGCAGAGAGAGGAACAGTCTCTGGCAGTGCTCATTGTTAAAGTCAATGGAAAAGCCAGGACAATATGTCTGTTTTATTTTTTGTTGTTGTGTCTCATTATTTCTTGACCAGAAACAAAAATGACCATGGCAATAAGTCGGTGTAATGCATACTGTATCACACACGCACTGACTAACTGTATTTGGAGGATCCTTACAACCAGGAACACTGTAAGAGCATTGCAAAAGTAAAAAAAAATAAAATAAATAAAGACAGAAAATGAACAAATCATGTAGAAATGTCTGTAAAAATGTTGATTATAGTGGTACTTGTAGACTGTGAAATTTTCCACTTATGACAAGACTTATTTCCGATCTTTCCAAAGGCACATTATCTATAATACAGGTACATAAACAGAAAGTTGGTAGAGGAGTGGGAAACTTTTCAATTTCAAGTAGTGAACTGAAAGTGAATCTGTAGTGCTAGTGAAGGATGGAATGAAATTATTTGTTGAGCAGAGAGTTCAGATTGGGTCTGGGTGGGAAGGAGAGGGGGGGTAAACTTGCTGACTCTCATGAATTTAAAAAGGCTACTTTACAGGGTTAATATACATAAATGCCTCCTTAGCGAGCACAGTTTCATAGAACTGTCATGCAGATTTTCCAACATTTTTTAAATTCATAGTGGTTGGACATACAGGCTGTTTATATCATCACCTTAACCCCTTCCTGTTGTAGAACAGCATGTATAACAAGATAAGGGAAACTATTAACAAATGTAACTTCATCATTTAAATTAGTTAATTTTACCTATGCTGCACTCATGTTTTTCATAGAGTGAAGACACTAAAAAAATTGAGATTATGAAACTATAGCTGTTTTGTTTTTCTTTTCTTGTGCTTTTTATAATGTTAATTAGTTATTTCCAAATGTAAGATGGTTTTCTTCATGCTGTTCCAAGTAGTGTACTGACTGCACTTCATTTTTGGTAATATGGCATGTAATAATTGGTCTTAAATGCATTAACTAGTGTAAGCAATAAATATTTTACAACTCCACTTCAAACAATACCAATACTGCCAAATAATAAAAGAGCTACTAATCACTCCATCCACACATACATTAATATTAATATATTGAACTGAGACAAGCTAACAGAGGAAAAGAGATTAAGACTTTCCCTAAACCCCATGTGCGTCACACTTTCACTCATACAGAGTGGTGAAAAGTCAAAGTGGTGTGCAAAGAAAAAGACCAGTGCAGCAACAAAAAGACTCACCACAAATTTGGGCTTGTGGATTCTGAAATACAAATGGAAAATTTACAAATAGGTGGGCACACGCACTTAACAAATAATTTTACTGCAGTTGAGAAAATGCTGAAACATACGATGATTAGCAGCTATAGTGACAAGGGTGTCCTGTTAGCGGTGAAACTAAATAATACAAATGATAGTAAAGACATTTTAAAACTTAAGAAATGTGAAGAAAATTACTTGCATGGACTACTTAAACATATCATTTGCATGAAAAAAAATGTGAAAACAAAATACAAATAAAACTAGAAGCACTCAGAGAGCGCAAACCTCCGCCAAGGCCATGGGGTCACTGACGCTGTAATACGTGTATCTAAATGCTGTGAAACAATCTTGCATCTTTCCCAGAGTCTAGGATCATCTGAGCAGTAAACGATAAAAAAATGATCGTCGCCTCACTATGTTGTTTGATAGAACACATGACTATGTTACACTCTAATTTTTTTCAGGCTTTTGTGCCTTGTGTTTCGGAGTTAGAAGCTAAATTATTAAAATCCCCCTATCCCGCAATAGTGAAGAATCCTTAAAAAAATTCCTGATCCAGATCGTGATCCGGATCACTGCCAAAATTTAATCACTTCTTCCTCATGTCATTTCCAACCACTCCACAAAATTTCATCGAAATCCGTTCATAACTTTTGGAGTAATCCTGCTGACAAACAGACAAACAAACAAACAAACCAACGCGACCGAAAACATAACCTCCTTGGTGGAGGTAACAATCCAAAATGTGTAAAAGCAATTTGCAACACGCTGACACGTGCATATTGCATATTTTAGAAACAGAAATAGAACAAAATAAAACATCTTACAAATCCTAACCAGTTGCCTTAACCAGTTAGTCACTGTGTAATAACATGGTTTCTTTTCTAACCACTGAGACATTTTTACAGTATTTTTTAGACTCCTACTCACACTGACCTCCAGTCAGGGCCTGAGTTTTAGCAGTGTCACAATTTCTTGCAAGGGGAACAGCCTTGTCTGTCTGCGAGAGCGTCTGGGGCAATAGGTTAGAGAAGGCCCGACTCCCTTCCAAGGACTGTCCCTTGGAGGCGCTGGCTGGGGCTGCTACAAGGTCACTCTGCTGTTGGCTGCATGTCCCTGGGCTAAGTGCTCTGTTCTGTGTCACTGTGGGAAGAGGAGGTGAGGGCCCGCTTGAAGTCTGAAAGTATCAATCTTCTGACACAATGTCACATCGGAAGAGAGAATGTTCCAAAAGAAGAATGAAGGCATACCTTTTTTCTGATACCTTAAAATTGATTAGGACAGAAAGCGAAAGATTCATCCCAGTCCATCAAAATGCTCATTAATGCAACGCAGGAAAATACCAAGACTGAATCAGATTAATTGCCAGTCTGTGTATAAGAAAGATACTGTAGTACACTGGTGTCTGCAATCATTACCTCAACAGACATTCTCATTATCAGTCATTAATATTGAACTGCATTTGATGGCCTTTGCAATATTTACTCATAATATTTATTAACATGACATTACTGGTATTTAATGAAAATGTTGCTTAATTGTTTTGATATGGACTCATGCTGTGCACGAGTTTGTGCTTGGGAGGGACATAGTGCTTAGAACTTGTGCGAGGAAGCAGCATGATTTCATTAGCTTCTGTTCTTTGAATTGTTTAGCTTAATCTTGTTTGTTTAGTGTATTTCGATTTACATTTTATTTGCATTAGGTTGGGTTTGTTAAGGTGTGGGTCTGGAGAAGACTCAAATGCAGATTGAGGCAACCCAAAAATGAGCAAAGAGCAAGTCCAAAAGCACTAAAAAAGAGTATCACAGGTGAGAGAAGCAGGTGAAACAAGGGGAGTGTTAACAGCCATCTTGACTAAGGGCAAAAAGAAGAGAGGACTAAAACTACAAGAATCAAGGGGCATGAGACACAGGTGAATACAATGAGGGCGGGGCTTACAATTATAAAGGAAGAAAAAATCAAAGTAAAACTAAAGTGAGACAACATAAAACTAACCTTCAGACTAAAACAGGAAGTGAACAAAAGGCAGTACAACACACATTCATTGAGCTTATCTTTGGGTAAAATACTGAACACAGAGAGAAAAAATGTGAATAACAGACAGGGAAACTAATGGGGAAAAAACACCAGTGGAACTAAAACTGCAGCAAATAATAAAAAGGTTGGTAAAATTGAAAGTCATTACTAGAATAGACACAAAGAAAAAGGGCATACTGCAAAGCAAGATTAATGGCTTAGCAAGCTACAGTATGTTGAGCTTAACGAGTCTTCAGTGTCACCAAAAGTGGTTCTCTTTTTACCTGACTAAATCTCCATGGTAACTTATGCTGAACACATAACCTGGTTGGGAGTTGGTTATGTTCAGAGTTTTGGTTTAAAATGGGCTGGAAGCACATTTTCATTGATTCTTTTATTTACAACATGTTTTAAGTGCAATATAGATTCTCTGCTATTAAGATGAACCTTATTAACATCACGAATAAGGCCCAGCTGTAAAGTTATAGCAGCCCAATCTGCATCGCAGTGTCACTGGAATTAACATGTATTCAGCTGCTGATGCACAAAATGTATAAATGATTTTATATTTGACTCTAATGGGCTGCTAAGTCTCTTTTACACTGCTGGAATTGGAGCTACTAAAACACAAAGAATACCTGTTCAATCAATAAAATTAATTTCACTTTAATCTCCCAACAAATTAAAATGATTTCCAGTCTCCTTTATTAGTTTATTGGATGCCAGCTTTGTATGTTTAAAGTTTCAGAGTGCTAATCTGCAGCCACCACAAATAAACAGAAGCAGCACAAAGCGTGGATTCAGCGTTGATATAATTAACGTGAATTAAAATGTTTATTTTACCACTCTCTGCACTACATCACCAGATTAATGATTTTCTAAATCATTTCTAAATCTCTCATCTTATTTGCAACAATTCTGCATTTTACTAGGTGGTACTCATAGGGAATCATATGATGCCTAAAAACGCCCCTCTTATGTCAGTGTGCAAAAAGCCTGAAGCAGAAAGTCTAGCTTAACAGAGAAACCTGATAACCACCTTCATGATACCCGTTATCACCAGGGGCTAAAGTGTGATTTGGCAGTAGAATCCCAAGATCAGTGTGTCTGTGCAGTGTGGGGAAAAGAACTACTTAGAAATAAGTCACATAATTTTTTTTTTCGTGAACTGCAGTAGCTTTTTCTTTGTGTACAGGCTGTGATCAGCTGACCAGTGCTGCTACTCCAATATTCACTGCTCTTTGTGGATTTAGCCAACTGAATCCAACAAGATAAAAATAGATGTTACAAAACATATTTGTGGCTAGTCAACCCCTAGACACTATAAAGCTTGTATAAAAGTTAATTCAGTGAGTGACTCTAGTCAGCACCATCAACTTGAATGTAAAATAATGTCTGTTACTGAGGTAGCCTAGTAACAGTGCCCTAAATGTAACCAGTCCACAGTACATCAGTGTAAACTTTATCACAATACTGTGTTTTCATGCAACCTCTGAATAACACAAATATCATATACTTCAATTTGTTTCACAAGATGTTTCAGAAAAAGCAAAATCCAGAAAACATCATGTATAGATCCAACATCTGATTTAAAAACTGTAAAATGAATGAGGACACATTAATGTTTTTTTCCTCTCACCATGGCAGATACAGCAATTGTACATTTAGCTCACGGCCACATTTTTGGAAAGTTACTTTTCAAATTACCTGCCACTTCTGTAGTGCTAGCTAGCTGCTCAAGTACCACAACCACAACTTTACATCTGCGCCATGAACGCATGACATCTATGAGAAGGAATCAGGATGCCCTGCAGGTGTAAGCGGGAGGTGGGATGTCATTATTTTCTTATTACTGAGGGAGTATCTCCATGCTGTCACTGGAAGCAACGCCAGGCTCCAGCACATCAAGAAAATTAACAAATTCAGTAGTACAGTGCATTAACCTGCTTATTGGATTTAATTACTTGTTGACTGAAGGTGCCAGAATGCCAAAAAGTGATAGTCTGCCAAAAAATGTGATTTCTGGTATTTGTCCAAAAACTGCATATCGGATTTTTATGTACAGTTAAAATGAAATGAAATTGTTTTTTACACTCAGTCTTTCAAAAGTAAGAAACAATTTTCTCTATCTCAAAGATATGAAAACTGTTTAAAAAAACCATTTTGTCCTTTACAGACTTATAATTTTGTTTTATGCTAAATGACTGCCTGAAGGTAAGATGGAAATCACTTTTATAAAATCCCTGTTGTCTTTTAGAGTAGTTGCTAGGTCAATGTGTCTGTGTTAAACAGAATAGCAGTGATTTTGAATGGTAAAGAAAGAACAAAGTAAATCAACACATGAAACAGAGAAGTCAAAAATGATGTGGCATATTGCTGTTAGAGAAGATAATTTGTGCAAAGCAATTCAGCTTGTTTTGCTGTAATTGTGAATACAATTATAGCAAAAAAAAAAAAAAAAAACAAGAGAGAGGAAAAATTATTGTCAAGCGCTTTGTGCTTTTCTTTGCCTCACCTGCTCTCCACCAACACAAAGTCACATTCAGAAGGAGGGTGGAAATCATGCAGCAAGATTTAATCAGTCAGTCTTTGTCCAACTCTCTGTGTTTTTTGTTATGCAGCAAATGATTTATATATATATATATATATATATATATATATATATATATATATATATATATATTAGGGCTGGGACTTTAACGCGTTAATTTCGATTAATTAATTACGGGGAAATTAACGAATTATAAATTTTTACGCATTTTAACGCACTTTGCACCGTGGAACGTTTCTCAGTGCACGAGTTCCCAGCATACAGATTATATCGACGCACAATGTCCAAATTCAGGGGCCGCATCCTGCGAAGGACCCGGCCCACGTACTTCAGAGCCCACGAACACCACAAAGGCCGGAAGTGAGCGGCTAGCCTTCATATCAGCGTCACCTGCCCTGACCTCTGCGTAGCTCATGTCGCCTAGCAACCGTGAGTGTGAAGCACAGCTGTGTAAAAGCAGCTGGTTAAACGGAGAACGAACTTTTTCTCCTTTTTGTGGTTTAATTTTAAGTCTTTAATTCAAAATAAGCTGTTAAAACAAGCATGACACATTTCAACATCAAGGAATACAGCTGAGTGATTGATTAATTTCCAACTATAACAAGTGAGACATTAATGTTGAATAAACCTATCCAGTTATGATGCTTAACTTTAATTTCAGGAGTTTGCGTATCACAGGAGCACTTCCACCCTTCGTTGGTCTGTGTAGTAGACTGGTGGGAAAATAAACAAAATTTTGAAGTTTAAGCTTATGTATATTGATTGATCAACCAAACTTAAATTAATATTTCTCATGTCAAATATTAAAATGCGATTAATTTCGATTAATTAATTACAAAGCTTGTAATTAATTCGATTAATTTTTTTAATCAAGTCCCACCCCTAATATATATATATATATATATATATATATATATATATATATATATATATATATATATATATATATATATATATATATATATATATATAGGTGGGACACTGACACAGACTCTGCAGTTTGTCACACTGGAGACAGAAACCACAGTGGAACTGTTCCTTAGAGGTTTCTGATAAATGCTCTAATTTCATTCCTGATTTTAGGCAGCTTTCCCATTTTATTTTTATATATATATATATATATATATACAAAACACACACTTTGTATCAAATAGCAAAGACTTTAAGGGAATCAAAAAAAAAAACTTCATAAATGCTTTTAAAAGTTGAATTCATAGAAGTAGGACAGCTTTAGTTGCCACAACATGACAACACCATTACAAAGCTTTCAAGTGACTGCAGGTTGACAAGGTAATGTGACTCAAAAGAAGTCAAACAAAATTGCATTTCTTTTACTTTCAAAAATAACCCCCAGAGCCTGGCACATCTGACTGTGGCAGACAAACACAGATTGCTGCTGTGTGCCTGTGACTTTATTTGGTACAGTATCACTAAAAATTTAAAGCAACACAACTTTAAAGCAACATAAATCACCACCTGAGACTGGAACGGTAGCTCAGCAGATGATCTCACAAGTAGGATAAAACGTAAGATAACATGATACTGGGTGAAGGCTTTCATTCAAATCATATGACAGCTATAATGAGTGCAGACATTTTATGTCACCTCCATCAACTCCACTTGATACAATTTACAGCACTGTGCAAATGTCGTGACCCACCCTTCATTTCTTTATATTTTGCTAGAGAAATGGGAAATAGGTGCAGTGATTTCTGGAAACAGTTGCCAAAATATACGAAAATACAGCATATAAGGCAAAAATCCTAACAAGCTTGAAAGTCAGTATTTGGTATGGTCACCTTTATTCTTCAGCACAGCCTGAACTCTCTGAGGCAGCTTTCTTGTAATTTCTTTTAGTCTTCAGGAACAGTTCTCCAGGCTACTTGAAGGACATTCAAAGCTCTTTTCTTTTTTTTTTTTGGCGGCTTTTTATTCCACACTGCTTCAGTAATGTTTGTATTATTGGATTCTCCAAGTACATTAACATGTATTATTAAATTCACTATCTGTATAATTGGACAAGTTATTAGGAATGGCATCAAAAATATCAACACAATGTTGTTTCTATGTCTAAATTGATCATTCTTTTTTCTTTTTTTTTTGTCTGAAACCTACAGATTTGGATTCAGTCTTTTAGCACACATGAGGCTTTTTTTTCTCATTTTTAAATGATTTGGAAGGAAGCCTTTAAAAGTCAGCTGGAGACACCAACTCTTGAAGTTAGCATTAATTTAATTAGCCAGATAGTTACAGCAACTCAAACCTCTTTCTGTGAGCAGCCACTTTAGTGGGCCAATCTGACAGCCACGAACTTAAACTATGTACCTATGAAATCAAAGACCCATTGATTTGAAATTTTTTTTTCATACAAAGCCATAAGTAATCAAATTAACTACTTCTGTGTAAACAGAAGCACAGGATCTTTAATATCTGTTGTCACAAACAAAGCCATCTTATACATCAGTGTGGCTCCTGTAGCCACTGCAAATCCACTGACAAGCAATTGCATAGCATGGAGTGTTGAAAAGCTGTACTAGCTGCAAGCTTCACATATGATTAAATGCATCAGCTTCAGTGCATCATGTTTTCTAGAAACAAGAGGTAAGTTTGCAGAATATGAATTAGAAGTATTCATTTTTAACTGTAGCCTATAACAAACTTGTTTACAAAATATTGGCTGATGTAGAGATTTAAATTAATCCTGTCATGTTTTCAATTACACAGCATGCTCAAGTTTTCGTACTTGGTCTGTTCCCACAAATAAGGTTTCTCCATGAGCAAGTCAATACTGAGCAGTTAAAATGTGTGAAATTGAATAGTTTCATCTCATTTGTGGGAGCAGAGTGTTTAGAGATCAAAGTGTAAATTTGGGGAAATGAAATCTGTACTGATGGTACTTTTTTTTTTTCAATCATACTTACATTACCTTAAGGTAATGGAATGATAAGAAAATATTCATACTTTGAAATTTTGACCAGATTCATTCCCTACTGTGTTGCTGCACACACCAATCTGTCTTTTCTCCATCACTTCATTTTCACTTTTGTACTTGTAAGCTCTGCTATCTTTTTCTGACAGTTCATACAGACATACATGTATCCCAGGGGAGATTACTTGCACACTGTTGGTATTACTAATTCTAATCAGCTGAGGAAGTATATAGCGTAGACATTTTTTCTCAGAAACACGATGTATTTATGCCAAAAATTCATCAACATACTTCCATCTGGTCACTCATATATGACCTACATTGGAATGACATGCTACAAAGCTCCCTACATCCTGTCCTCCAAACACACACACACACACACACACACACACACACACACACACACACACACACACACACACACACACACACACACACACACACACACACACACACATACATTCCTCACCTTCCTTCCTCCCCTGACCCAACCTGTCGGATCTGAACCATCCCAGGGTATTTAGCAGTGTTTGCCCCAGCTGAACCCTTGCCCACCTCACAGCTCCTCAGGGGCATTTCTCATACCTTAGCCTGATCTCCAGTACTCCAGCTGGGGCTGACACCCTCAGGGGATGAGGGGGAAGGTGGAATACAGACAAGGGGTGAAGACTCTGCTTCTAGACAACAGCCGTGTGAAAAGCTCTAGACTACGTTAGGATGACCGGAGGGCATAAGTGATATATGCACACACATGTCACAATCATCTCTACTGATCCATACAAACCCCCATGTATGAGTTGATCTAAAGTGAATATGCACAGGGCAATTTAAATGTCACCCCAACATGTTTTTTTTTTTTACTTTTCTTTCTTTTTTTGCTAAATAAGATCACAGATTCATTTGAAGGCTGAACTCTTTATCAAACCCTCCTCCAGTAATTGAAGGGATACAAAGAACTATACAGAGTAACAGGGTTAGTGAGAGCAATGCATATGTGTGTGTGTGTGTGTGTGTGTGGGGGGGGGGGGGCATTGGAGCCATTGTGATGCTTGGTTTCAGCTTCCTGCAGGTAGTTAATGATTGCACTGAATCTTGCTTCTTTATGGGATATGAAAGAGATGTGCACAGCACCCTGTTGTATATAAGGACTACATTGTTAACATGGAGGAAAAATTCAACAGTTTTGTTTTGTTTATGCTTAAAGACTATATATATATATTTATTTATATAAACACACACACACACACACACACACACACACACACACACACACACACACACACACACACACACACACACACACACACACACACAGAGGCAGACAAGGGATGTAATGCCTATACCTTTGCTGGCTTTGCTCTAAACTTTGAAATGAAAGAGTCAGGAGTTAGTCGGCACTTTAGAGTTTAATCTGTGCTATTGATAATGATGTGAAGCTTTGTGCTCTGAGGGATCAGTGTGTTTTTTATTTTATAGGCGATAATCTCTACTCCTCATAATCAGACCGGCATTTTCTCTTTATCAGCAGAAGGTAAGGCTATTCAATCCTAGTCCCAAGGGCTGTGTTGTTATCCTGTTGGTCTATGAGAGTGATATAGTAAGAGTACGTTTGTGTTCTGTGTGTGTGAGAGTGCAGCACAACAGCCAGCAGGCCTACAGAGAGAAAATCAGGACCATGGACAGAGCCAGATGAGGAGCAGGCTGGGCGCTACAGGGAACCACTTCCATGTGCAATTCCTACATTTCTGGAGATAAGAGGGGAGACTAATCGACTAATCACTGCTACACTATCGAGACCCAGGCAAGTCTGGTGGGAAATGGAGTAGTGAGAAAGTTATATAATAAGCCAAATGTTCTCAAAAGCACTATACTCACTTTAAAACTTAAAAGGACTGGCCAAAAAAGAAAAATACTCCTCATATAAGTATGTAGTTTGCAGCTCATCTGATTACACAGGTTGTGCAATTTTGCTAAATAAACTGTATAATTGTTTATTTGCATTTATCTTTCTTTTTTGGGCAATTTTCCTACAACTGGTTTTTTTTTTCATTTCTTTCTATTTAACCTTGTACTTTTAATCTTGCTCCTTGCACTCAAATTTTCGTTAGCATTATTTTACACCACGACCTTCTATTTTGTGTGCACTTTATCTCTTTGTAGTGAAACTTTTTTGGTATTCCATTAATCCATTTTCGCAAACATTCATCCACAGACAGAATCAAGATGCATCTGCAGTAATGCTGACACTGTATGGGCGTTCTAGTTGTACACTGATCTAAGTTTTTATACCTTTTTATCCATCACTTATGCCCATGGTCTTTGGGTAGTAACAAAAATGACACGGTACAAGAAGAGGCAACAAATATGCAAGTGCTGACTTCGGAGACAGAGGTCTGGGCCACTCTGCATAAACTGCTGCCATAGCCAGTAGCAAAAAGTGAATTTATGGATATTTATGTTTATAGTTTTATTATTCATTTTTAATGACTTCTGGAACTTTTAAAAAAATGAATCATATCATCATCGTAACATTTTAATTTTATTTCTGTACATTTAAACTTCACTAACTTACATCAGTACCTTAAATCTTTTACTTTAAATTCAGGCTTCATCCCCAGTTCTGTCACTTTTAACATCATTATAATTGACATATAAAAAGTTATGTTACTCCACAGTATCTGCACACATTCTTCAAAATGATCATATTCTGTGGGCTTCTCTATTAGCATCTACTTTCACATCATACATCATGAGCTGATCTATCGATACTCCAGAAATATTGATTAGTGCTGCTTTAAAATGTCAGTGTGCTGTAGACACATGCACTTAAACATCTAAATTTATGCATGCTCCATTTTTGTGAATATGAAATTTGTCTGAGCGTTTAGGGTTATTTTCTTGACCTCATAATGATAACCAGCAGCATGTCTCCTCCATAATAGGCAGAGTGATTGCACCCTCAATTTCTCTTCAGTGCTTTTACCCAGATGCAGCAGAAGGACAGCATGGCACTTACACATGCAGCTGCTAAAAGCTGCCCCCCATTGACTCTCACCTCTGGGTAACACAGATAAATAGCCAGCTTTAGTCTCAGTGGGAAATAATTGAGTATCTAAGTATGTTTGTGTGTACATCTAATAGTACAACCATTGTGCAAGATGATATTCTCTTTCTTATTTGAAGGTAAAATCTCATTTCAATATACGTGTTATCAAAGAGCTGAAAAATATTAGCATTTTAAGGGCAATCTTGACCTGCTTTTAACACTTATGACTATTATAATTAATCGCAGAAGATTTGCGCTTAAAAAAAAAAAAAAAAACTCCACCAGTCAGGATTATCATCATTATTCAAAGCCTGAAGCAATTTGAGGCAAATAAGTGACGTTTCAAAGCTGGTGCGTACTGTGTTCACCTGAGGAATCTGTAGCCGTCGGCTTGACTTCTAAATCAAGAGATGCCTTCAGCAATGATAATCTCTGCATGCTCTGAACTAAAGACCAGACTACTGAGCTCGTCTGTTTTAACTGAACAGTGACTACTTCTCTGTTTTATCATGAGAGATAAGTGAATAAGTGAATGAACTGGGAATCACTGTTTATTTTTACAAGATATGCGTGCTTGGGGAGGAAGCAAGAAGATTGTAGTCATCTATTTCTGAGATTATAATTTTCTCTAAGGTTTTCCGCTGTACACACAATTAATATGTTCATTGCTCAAACACCCAAATTTTTATTTGTTTTTTTTGTTGACTGCACACTATCCCCCAACCCTCCCCCCTAGAGTCACACTGGCCCCATGTTAATTATTTTGTCAACCCTCATATCTCTTTTAATTGTTGTGAGTTTGTTTATCCTGGAGATCAAATTGAGCTCGGGGAGACTGAGGGTGGCTGCCAACACAGATCAGCCAGGAAGACAGATGAATGCATATCAAACAGTCTGACAATGGGGGCCACTGTGAGACACACTGACAGTATTACTGACTTTAATGGATATATGGACAGTGCGATCACATTAATGCACCTAATATAGGCCTATTCATGAGCTTTTATACAAGTTTCAGACATGCAGAAATGATAACACAGCTGCTCATCAAGAGCAGCCACTATCTGCCTTACATTACATTTAAAAGCTTAAAGTGCTGTAGGCTATAAAACTGCTGTTTCTGTAAGGGCAAATGAAATGAACTGGGTGCAGAAAAATTATCTTTTGTCTGACAGCCTGAAAGAATCACATTATTTTAACCAACGTACAGTATTATACGTTTAAATGTAAATGTAGCTTACATTCAGAATGATAATTGTGCTGCTGAGTCAGATTTTTATTTTAAATTGGGGATGGAGTTATAATTATGGTGTTTCCTGTTAACGTAACAATGGCCCCGTCAACATTTCTTTAGATTTTTTAAGTGTTAATTTTGTATATTCTGTTGTGCAGTTTGTAGTTCTCTTTCACTTACAGTACTGTGCAAAGGTCTTATATTTAAATTGGGAAATAAATGCAGTGATTTAATGAAACGTGCAAGCATCAGTGGAAATACAGGATATAAGAAAAAAATAGTTTGTACAATCTTGTTAAGCTGGAAAGTCAATATTTGGTAAGACCAGCTTTATTTTTCAACACACTTTGAACTCTCTTAGGCAAGCTTTACTTAATTTCTTTAAGCAGGCTTCGGGAATAGATCTCCAGGTTTCTTGAAGGACATTCAAAGCACTTTTTTGGATGTTGGTTGCCTTTTGTTCTGATCTGTCAAGATGATCCCACACTGCTTCAATAATGTTGGTGTCCAGGCTCTGGGGAGCCCAATCCATGACTGATAGTGTTTCCATTGTGTGTTTTTCTATCCAGGATTGCTTTTACTGAATTGACAGTGTGTTTGGGATCATTGTCATGCTGAAAAATGAAGCTGCTGCCAATCAGATCCTTTCCAGATGGAATTTCAGTTAAGATTAAAATCTACTTTTTTGCATTCATAATTCCATCATTTTTTTTGACACAATCACTAACACCACTGGCTGAAATGCGGCTTCCTCAATACATATTGATTCAAATTTTGATACCCTCACTCCATAGACCGGTTGGCACTGATTTTCAGTCCAGTTCCTGTGTAATTTTGCTTGCCTAAGCCTTCACTACCTGTTTCCCTTCCTTAAGAATGGCTGCTTGACAGCCACTCTTCCACTCAGACCATCTCTGATGAGGTTTCTGTCAACAGGGATATACTGGGTTTTTGGCTAATATCTCTTTGGTGCAAACATACTTTTTTATGCCTGTCAAACTGTGTTATCTTTAGCATTTTCAGTTATGTGTAGACATGACACTGGTTCATCCCTGGAGTTTTATGCTTGAATGAATTGTAGGTCAGAGTTAAGCAAAACAGCAAAACATTCCTCTGGAAACGGTCTCGTACAAGGACTGGACTGAAAGTGAGAGAAAAAACTTCAACTTCAGAAAGCTTGGAGAACTATTGCTCAAGGTTAATTAAAAAAAAAAGATACAAGAAAGTCTGGCTCCTTGGACGCAAAATATAAAAAATTGAGGGTTACTCAAGAATTTTGCGCAGTACTGTATGCCATAGAAACATTCATTTTTCTGCTGATAACAGTGTTTGCAGATGAAGTAAAATTATTGTAGTCATCATTTTACTTTAGATTAAAATCTAGCTTAATGTTGCAACTCACCCTGATGTGAATCTAAATAAGCTTTATGCTGATGTTCCTCTTTCTGTAGGGTTTTGGAACTAATACACTGCAGGTACAAATAACCAAAGCAGATATCTGTGCCTTCAGTCTTCTTTAGGAATCAATCAATCAATCAATCAATCAATCAATCAATCAATCAATCAATCAATCAATCAATCAATCAGTCACACTGGTTAGTGGGTTTGAACTCTTGTAACAGGACTGTACAGTAAGTACAGAATTTATAGACATATTTCATAATTATGAGGTTAAGTATTTTTTGCAACCTTGTAGACTGAGGTTTTATATCCAAAATAATCCACTTAAGTATATCTCAAATATATTAAAAAATTGAATGCTTTGCATACATTTAAAAAAAAAAAAATCAATGTTAGTGAGCAGCTGCAGGAAGAAAAAAAAAGCAATCCTGCTCTCTCTGTGACATTAAATCAGCGATGCAGGCAGTTTTATTGAAACATTTGATAAGTAATGGTGAAGGTAAATAAGGTTACACTTAAAAGATTCAGCGGTGTTTCATTTTTCACTGTTTGGCCATTGACTCAGCATCTCTGGTGGTGCTATCTATTCAGGCTATGGCTGGAATATTTCTTTAAGCTTCCGGAGAAGGTCAGAAAAGTAATTAACCTTGTTCTGTGTGCATCAACAGAGAGACTGAGACAAGAGTGCTAGCTTTCTCTCTCTCTCGCTGCTATTTCTCCCTCCCTTTCTCTCTAATAAAACACACGCGCTCACTCTCTCACATGTGCACTTTTTTCTCCTATTTAAATTAATAGAAATAAAGATGACATTAACACATTGTTCAGGGCTCACATGAATTTCCCCTGTATGAGACTGACATATGGACAGACGGGCACTGACATTTAAATAATAGCACTGTAATCACAGGAAGCAGGAGTGGACATTTCGCTGTTTTGCTCTCACTTCTTGTTGGCTCCTCTGTCCATCTCTCTCTTCTACATCCCACCTTTTACTTGGCATTTGTCTGTACAGCAGCTTCACCTTCCCCCACTGCTCTTTCACTCTCCAGAGTTGGACAGTTTCAATTTAAGAAATCCACACAGGTGTTGAGAGGGCTTTAATGGCAGTGGTATTTCTCCCCCATCAGCTGAGTTGACCGCCTGGAGGCTTATTCACGTAGGCTGAGTGATTTCTTGCTGTGCACTTTAATGCTGTAAACCCTCCTCTGACTCTCCCTCACATTACCACTTGTGTTTTCACAAATAAGCTTGTTACATCACATAATGCTCCCCTACCCATACGCAGCAGGCCATTTATTCTTGAATCAAACTACTGAGCAAGATTTCACAGATTTTTCACTCTTTATTCCTCAGCTTTCTTTAATTGTATGTGTGGATCTCAAAAGTAAGACTAGGGGCTGCAATGCAAGTTTCTTTTTAAGCACAAACAGTGGTGGATGTTTGGAAGACTTGATGGTTTGGATAAATGGATATAGCAGTGCTTTTAAAATTATATTATTAAACATAATGACTGTAGTGTGCTTTCTGTGAGGGACAAAGACCTGTTTGGTATTTTCACTTCCGCAACCAACCAGGTTGTTTATGATGCATGTGTCGCGCTGTCATCACATAACGTTTTTGATCACAGAAGATGGATATTCACTTTCACGCATCATTTAACCAGAAGATGACAACTGCGGCTAGCAACGTCAGATGCAACAAATGTCTAAACAAACCTCCTCCAGATGTAGGGATGCTCGCCTATCCAGTGAAATGCATGAATTTTAAAAATGTAAATTTCAAACCATTCAGTGTAGTTTTTGTTGTTGCATTATATTTATTCTCTTAAATATGTTTTATTTTCACATACGGTGAGAATGTAAGCCAAAGTGGGCAGTCAAAAAAATTACCTGTTAAGGGGGTAACACTAATGAGGTTTCTTTTGACATGAGGATTGGTAAGATGCCCTAAATGGTTCTGAATTGTGGCCTAAATTACAGAATTAAGATCACTTATTATTACATGTATACTCAGTTGGGAGAATTGAAGTAGTATTTTATTTATTTATTATATGCTAAATACCACTAAATAATTTTCAAGCACTGGAACTTCAGACAGTGATCAGAAATGGACTTTAGATGTCAGCGCTCGCACTTCTGTGACAACAGAATTGACAGCGTATGGGTGGGATGATCCAAGTCTAGTTCCCAATCCACCTTGAGCCGTGCATGACTTCTCAGTATGTCACTTAGCATAAACAAGCAGCTTCAGCATGAAAACTACCACTAGGTAAATGAAAGGATTAAGGGCATAATATAATCATATTTATCATATTTACAAGGATCTCATGAAAAACAATTCTAGAAACATTACTATTGAATGTCATGGTCAAACACATGCCCGATCATCTACATCAGACTTCAGAAGGTGGGATCAGCACCTTCTTATTTCAACTTAATGAACTTCAATCATGCATTGGGGCTGCTATCTGTGTCATCTTGCAAGAAAGCCTTGATACACAGGGCATCTCTGAAGAAATGTTACGCTTGTAGATTGTTGGCTTTGCAGCTGATGGGGTAGCCACTATCATGAACTGATGCAAAAAAGCAGCCACACTTCAGTGTGAAAAGATCAAACCTAACTTGACCATTAGTCACTGCATAAATCACAAGTTAGACGTTAAAGGCCATGATACCATAAAATAGGGGTCGCTTACTTCCCTGTTTGCAGGGAATTGCAGAGACATGGGAAACCGTGGAAAGATAGGCCACTGAAATTCAATCTGTGACTAAGTCCTATACTTTTTATTTACTAATTTATTTGTTTGAGAACATGTGTGCTGTTGCATCTTGAAATTATTTTGATATAAGTGGCACAACTGGCTGAATGATACTATGTGAAACAGGGATTTAACTGGGACATGTTAAAATACCTATAACATAAATAAAATAAAATAACTTTTTGTATTATGTTAAAAAGTATCTCCTGTGCCTGCAAGAGGACAGAACAAAAGATGAGGAGAACAATATTTTTTAAATAATTTAACTCCGTTTAAAATAAAGAGAAATTAATGGTTAGGTTTAGGCCACTCAAGTAGTTACAATACATAATTATTCTATAAATGTTACATTAACATTCATAGCAATAAATAATGGTGTTTTATTTTTTTAAAGAAAACAGCCAAAACACCCCCTTCTCAAATTGTTTCACAAATTGCACCCTGCATATATGTTTAATAAAATCTTCATTAAAGCTGGAACGTCTGGCATAAACATGCCTTAAATTAACTTGGCGTCAAACAAGACTCCACTTTCATTTAGTTTGATGGTGGAAAAAAAGGTTTTGTCATGTAATTTTATTTACACTAAATACTTAAGTGTCTAAGAGGTTGCTGGAAGAGTAAACAAATAATTTTTGTGCTAATTTTTTTTTTTTTTTTTGGTTCCTCAGGGCCAGAAAAATATCTTAGTCACACCCAACATCTCTTATTGGCCCAATTATTTTCCTACTTAGGAAAAATGCCTATTTGAGTTATTAGGGATATAAATCTGTACATACTAATTCCCTGTAACAGAGGAGAAAGTGGATTGTAACTCACACATAATGGACAGGTATGATGACAACCATGCACTTTTCCTCATTATGCTGTAAGTTTTTTACTCTCTGATTAAAATCTGCTGCCTGGATGAGAGAAGGTCATCACAAGATGTAACCTGTCTGTCCCAGTGACGTTTTTCTTGGGCCCCTCTTTAATTATTTGTCCCCCACATGGAGACAGAATAATGCTGACAGTAGCTACCTTAATGACGAAACTGCATCTTCAGCTGTCTGAAGACATTAGACTCATTTGACCTCTCCAGGGTTACCTGCCCACACAAATCATTATTCAACTTTCAGCTACAGCAAATGATTCCTTGTTTGTCATTTAGTAGTGTTCACCATCAAAGAATTGAAAATAAATCCGATTTTGCAACTTGTGTTGCTTCATCTGTAAATAAAAACTTTAAAATGAGTTTGGGAAATGCACCGCATAGATTAAAACAAGTGCCATCAAAGGTAGCAGACCAGCTGTGGATAAGAGGAGATCTTTCATCAGACACTGGCAACAGATACTGAGCCCAATTATACAACATCAGTCAAGATTTGAATCGTGTTTTCAATCAGCACCTTTGAAACATAATCAGAAATGCAGAGCATGTTACCGTCGACAAACACCAAAGACTGGGGGGCCGAGGAGCATGAAATGGAAAAAAAAGTTGAAATTCTTTTCTTGAACTTTCCAGGTGTTCGCTCTCTTTAAAACATTAATATGACTGTTAAAAACAAACAAACAAAAAGCACACGAAGAACTGTCTGCCAGGCGTTTCATCACAAAAATGTATTTCTCCATAAATTCGCAATTCAGGAAATTATTTTCTAATGACTTTAGTACATAATTTATATACAACATCTGTTGTTGGGTGAAATAAATCGCTGATTTCCTTCTCAAAGGGCTCTTTGACTATCACATAGACAGTACAGAGCTCCCCCTTTCCTGACACATTTTAAATATACTCTGACATCCATAGCAATTAAATTAGCAGCTAAAATATACATTCTTGCACTGCTGTGGCAATAAAAAAAAATTAAACCTTTAACGTAAAGAGAACATGAAAGGTTTTCTGAAACCTTTCAGCATTATTTATCTCAAACAGTTTACAACAGGAATGCCCTAGTTTCAGTTTTATTTTTGAATAATGAATCCTTCATGACACAGTACTTGGGCATCAATCCAAAAAAACAAATCTATTTGCCAAACTAAATCTAGAATTAATAACGACTGGGGAAAAATGTTGCTGATTTAATGCATTCATATTCATTTTCAGTGGTAACATCCATCAATTGCAAGTTGTTCCATTATGTCTTTTGAGTGAACACCAGAACCAGAACCAATTTAACAACAATGCACTGTAAAAAATTTGTTTCCAAACATCTTGGACCCAGAGACAAGAATTGATCAGTTTTATCTAATTGAAAAGAAAATCTAGCGATAAACAGAAAGGTCTGTTTAGCAAAAGGCAATTTAATATAATCTTAGTTGTAACCTCTAAATGGTTAAATGAAAACTGATGCTCATCCACGAAACGAACATTAGTGTGAAGGAGATGGAGAGGAAAACAATAGGGAGGCAAATGGAGAGACGGCAAATGAGACAGAAAGGTGCTGCAGAATTGCCCAGAGTGAGATGTGGCACAGATGGTGGAGAGTGCAGGTAGTGCTGGGGAGAGATGGGAGGGGTGTGTGTGTGTGTGTGTGTGTGTGTGTGTGTGTGTGTGTGTGTGTGTGTAGGAGGTAGGGGGTTGGGGGCTAGGGTGGCATCCTGTGTTCTCCAGATGCATAACTCAAGTGCACCATTATTGCATTAACACAGCGATTGCTTCACAGACATCTCCATTTCTGGACTCTTTTCTTATATGGCTGTATATAAAACTGGAGACATTACACATGGAAAATAACCATGTAATAAACAGTGAAATAAATTTCCTCCACGGTGAGAAGGATTTTTTATTATTGACAGTTTTATTAACTCCAGAGCAAGACCAACTAAAGGTGGCAAACAATAAACCACCTCATTAATTTCAGTGCCATCTCTTGAAATTTTCAAACAAGACAAGATTTGCACGATAGAGGAAAGGCTGCACGAGCTTCCCTTGTTTGTTGATTTCAAAGTAACAACTGGATGGTGGCATCTTTTAGTTTAATGTTGCTTCTTTTTTCTGCCACAGCAGTCCTCAGTGTTTGGGCAGCTATATCTGTTGCCATGCTAAGGTCTGCTGCAGTCTCCTAGGATTGTTCTTGAGACCCTAAGGCTGGTGAGTTGAGGTTATCCAGCTGGAAATACTCTGCTACAAAAGGAGGCAGAACATGAAATACACCTTGGACTGTGGTGCACTTTTCCTACCTATAAGAAGAGACCACATGTCCTGACCTTCTTGGCCCTGCTGTGCGACAGTACACACTGCATACTGCGTGGTGTGACAATAAACCTCCAGAGAAAACCCAGCAGATACATGGCCTCTTCTTCTCCGCAGCTGGAGCCAGTAATCTGACAGCCATGTCTGTAAATCACATCTCCACACCAATTCTTCACATTGCAAGGAGAAGTACACACTTTCTTTCACCGACTTTTCTTAATTTCATCAAGGGGAAGCAAGGCAAAAAAACCTAGCTAACAAATTTTAAACACTATCTTTAATGGAGTAACCCTAATGTTAAATGCTTTAACCTGCAGATGGAAAATGGTGCATCACTGAAGGCTTAAAGGCTCTCAGTATCACTTGAGAAGTATTGATTTGAACAGGGAAATTCTGAAATTCTAAATCTCTGTCTAGCTGCATGAATGAGGCATCGTGTGTTATAAATAGCAGTCAGAGATAAAAAAAAACCCAAAAAACTGAGAACTTTAAAATTATCTCCTCAATGTTTTAAATTATTTCTGAACCTGGGCTCTGTACCAGCAGATATTGGCAAAAGAGGGGAGAAAATGGCAATAAAAAAGAGAACAAGAACTCATCAAAAGCTTGATTGCATTTCAATAAAAATAAATCATGTCATTTCGATTCCATTGTTTAATGTTTTCTTGGGAATAACAAAATTGACTGCAAAGTGAAAATGAGATTCACTTCAGGAGGAAAAAAAATGCAGCAAAAAAACAAACAAAACAAAAACCAAAAAAAAAACAAGAGATGGACTGTAAATAAGAACCATTCCAGGGACACAGAGGGGTGTCTTTTATACAAAGAGCACTCTAGCTGAACAGAGGAGTGGTTTGAAACAGAGGGATCGCACGCGTTGCCAGGCTCCAGCTCAACAGAGAGGTGTTTGCAAGTGAGGAGCTCACACTGACTGTGCCATGTAAACACATAGGTACTATATGTGAGAGGCTTAAAGTACAATCACAAAGATGGTCTGGTTAGAGTCCAGCTGAAAGCAATTTATTTGTACCTGTGTACACATACTTGTGCGTGTATGACTCATACATTAAGCAATGTGTATTTAAATAGGAGGCATGCAAATTCATAGGTTTTGCAGTTTGTCGAGTGGTCAGGGTGCCCACGTTGGCTTATTTCTTTAGTCCTGAGCTACCAAGAAGGGACATGAAGCCAAAGCAATATTTCCTTGTTCCAAATCCATCTCCCAAATCCCTGTAGCTACAAGGATCAAGGGTTTGAGGTGACATTACAGTCTGGGAGTTGCCTGTGTTCCAGTCATCCTGTTTGGCTGTAGCATTTTCCATGATTGTTCTGGTTTTGTACAGGGCATAGTTTTAGAAATCTGTCTGGCTCATAGATTCCAAATCTTATGTGAATGCACATTTTTTCCTGATCATCTAAATTATTGTGGCAGAATCTACTTCATCAAGAAGGAAGTAAACTTCCCTGATTACTATCAGTAGTTATATTAATACAGGTTCAATTATGTATTACTGCATGAAGTTAATAATGAGGTAGTCAGATCCACTGGACACTGGTGACCAGAATTCACATGCTGAGTCCAATATTGTTGAGAGAGGTTATTTTACAAGATAGTAAACTCTTCCTATCTCATAGATTTATTATTATTATTTTTTTTTTGTACAGCCGCTACAACCAAGACTATTCCCTAACCCAATCTTAATAAAAATGGATGCTTAAACATAACCACAAACGAAGTGGATAATATGGGAAAATGAATGAAGTCTGAGTTTAGTGAACACAAGTACAGTAGGTCTTGGTTTTCAAGAATGACGGCTGGTCCACTGAGGCAGAGGAAGCTATTCGTCCTCTATCTTTTGAAATATTTAAAGAAAAAAACAATAACTAGCTGAAAGAAATGTTTACCAAATCTCATTATCTTTTATAAAAACACATGGCCTCTTTACACACTCGCTCTCTTTTTGTTGTTGTTCAAAGAATCCATTATTGAAATTCTGATTAAACTGCGTCTCCAATGACATCTGATGGCAAGAAGTAGGAAGTGAGTTTGTGTGAGTGTTGGGGGCAGAAAGGGGAGGCAAAGAGGAGGATGGAGAGCTTGGCATTGATGCCACAGTCTTGGACGTCACTGCCTCAACTGTCTGGACTGGGCCCAGCTCTGTTCACCTGGCACTGGCACTTGGTATAGTCAGCTGACTGCTGTGCAGGCTACAGCGTGTAGGAGGAGTTTATTTGTGTTTTTATTTTATTTACTGGACTTCTCCTAGCCTTACAAGAGCCAAAGAACACAGACAGCCGTTACTTCTGTCCATCACTTAAAATGCATGTTACAGGTCTCATCGTAGCCAAGCAGATCATCAGAACAGCCAAATGTAACTCATAATGCACTTAATGTTTGATAACTTCACATACTGTAACATAATAAGGACTGTAACCTCACATTAGACAGCTGTATGTATTTTACTCAGGTGCCAAAACGTCATTAGTTAAACAATATTTTAGCTATAACACAGACATGATTGGTCACTTTAGACAGCCGAGCTGTCACTCAGAGTCACAGTTGGATAGTAAATCATTTGTTACACACCCACTGTCCTATCAGAGGGGGCAGAATATTTTTAAAGACTGAGCCATTCACTATATTTTGTGTCATGTTCTTTATTGTTCCATTTTACCCCCTTAAGTTATTATCTGCTGTAGTTATTATGATGTTAACGTGCACATGGATGTTTACAATAAAGAGCATGACCCCTCAAAACATTAGTAAATAATGGGGGTATTATTTTCGTGTTGCTGGACTTCTGTCTTCCCAGAAGTGATGTTTCCTCTCAAATAAATAGAGGGTGCCATCTCCCCCTCTGGCCATTTAAAAAGCCACTTCATCCAAATGACCCAAACTGACTAAATACTGAAAACTGACAGGCTTTAAATAGATACATCATTGCCATCCACAGCCAGCAGTTATTTTTTATAAGAAATCTTCTTAGCTGTTGTTGTATTGTTTATGCTGTCTATAAAAAAAAAAAGTGAAGTAGCCAAATAATGTAAAATACCATGAGGCCGTGGGCTGGTTTTCCTTCTGTCCTTCTCAATTTTTTGAGTCAGCAATGACTAGCATCCATAATCTTTTGAAAGAAATTTCTGCATTTGGAGTTTATAGTTCTGAATGTTTGAGAATTCACTCTTGTGTTCTTTGTCCTCAGGGGCCACCATGTAAGTTTACTTCAACCTAGAATAATCCCCATTGCTTTGGCTTTTGTGGCTGTTGTGGTCACACTAACCTTGCAAAAGGAAATAAAGTGGAGAAATACTTTGGCATCAAAACAGGAAGGAAACATAAAGGTATGAAAATACAGTTTGAAAACCCAACTGCTTTAGAACCCCACCTTTGTCATTTTGTCCCACCTGTCTTTGCTAATATACTTTGGTTGACATCAGTCGCTGTTAGTTTTTCTTTGTCTGTGTGCGTCAGATCTAATCTGTCTCAGTGAGTCTAGTGGAGCATATCATCCTAACATAGCCTGATATGAGATAGAATTGTCAACTCGTTACACTCCGTTTCCATCTTCAGTCTGACTGCCCTCACGCTTAACTGATCTTCATAGAGAAGGAGATTTGAATTTCTCCTAGCCAACTGACTAAGAAATATCACATATCTGTCTGAATCTAATGTTATTTTAAGTTGACACGTGTGTGTAGTCATGCCAGCATACTGGTTTTACTGGGAGAGTGGACTCAAGTAAAAACAGTTGCCCAGGTTTCTCCATTTGTCTTTCACTAGCAGTGCTTCTGAGTGCTGAAAACAAGCAACCACCGGCCATTTAAAACATCCCTGTGGTGGCGCACAGCTTGACAATGGCATTAATCCCAGCCATGGTTGCTGATTGTCTGCTTTCTATTCCTGCTATGGTGCTCATTGTACCAATTGTTTTTTAACAGAGAAACCTCATGTCAAGACAGCAGACACATTAGTAAACTTAGGATTTAAAGGTCTGGAAAAATCCTAATAATAAGATGCCAAATACTGGACCCATTCAGCCTTTTTTCCTTTTTAGGCTCAGAGTATTTCTCTTAAGTTACATATCAATGTACTGTATGCAACTTCCAAGACAGTAAACCTAAAGGCATTACAAATATTTTTTAGGAGCCACTGTCTCAGGATGTAATCTGCCTTCGAGGTAACAAAACTTATTGTAGAAGACATTTGACGTCTGTGTTGTTGTGATTTTTTTTTTTCCACTTCCTCCCTCATTTCCCCCTCCGGTAAACAGGCTCTGACTCAAGCTACACTGAGCTTCATGGCTGCCAACTAGCCTAAGGGAGGACAAGGAACATATTGCTCTCCCTGCATAACACTTCCAGGATTAAACATTAATTCACAGGGCTCTGAAACTTTAATATCTGGGCACATGTGAGAGAGCACAGAGCAACTGATTTCTCAGATATTAGCTTATTTGAAGAGTACATAAATATTTTTTGTGGCCGTGATGTTAAACACCCACTGTGGTAATGACAGTAGCATAATGAAAGGTTTGTCTTTAATTAATTTTAAAAAGTTGAAAAAACAAGCAAACAAAAAACAGAGGACCAGTATGCATGTGACGTAGACGTTGATGATAAGTTACGATTTATATTTAAAAAAACAAACAAAAAAAAAGTAAATCTAATAATGAAACACATACATATAACAGTGCTGTGGAAATGTTTTGAGGCACATTTCATTTCTTAATATTTCTTTATTTCTTTATACTAGTAAAAATGGGACGTAGGTGCAGTAATTTATTGAAAAGTACAAACATAAATGGAAATACAGCATTTAAAGGCAAAAACATGTTTGTACAATTTTAACAAGCTTGAAAGTCAATATTTCAGTATATCGATATTAGACCACCTTTATTCTTTAACTTGGCCACAACTCTCTTAGGCAAGCTTTGCTGGAATTTATTTAGGTAGTCTTCAGGAATAGCTATTTAGGCTTTTTGAAGGACATTCAAAGCTCTTCTTTGAATGTTGGCTGCCTTTTATTCTGTTCTCTGCCAAGATGATCCCACGCTCCTTCAATAACGATGATGTCCAGGCTCTGGCGAGACCAATCCATGACTGATAGTTTCCATAGTGTGTTTTTCTATCCAGGCTTTTACTGCATTGGCAATGTGTTTGGGATGAATGAAGCTGTTGCCAATCAGATGCTTTCCAGATGGAACTGCAAGGTGGATCAAAAATCTGACCATACTTTTCTGCATTCATAATTCCATCAAGCTCCAACACAACTGGAAGTATAGTAGACTAAAACCCTGGCAGAGCCTCCACCATGTTTAACAAGGTTGCAAACACATACTGTTGTACATATTGTTGATAATTTCAAATTTGGTACCATCACTCCATAGACCTGTTGCCACTGATTTTCAGTCCAGGTCTTGTGTAATTTGGCTCACCTCAGCCTTTTCGCCCTATTTCGCTTCCTCAAGAATGGTTCATGGATAAACTTCTCTGGAATTCTTTGCCCTGCTGCACAATTCTTTAGCATCCTGTCACAAAACAGGTACAATTAAACCTTTCACTATTTAAAGAATCATGAACTTTTTGTTGTCAGTTGTATAACTTAAAATGAAAACATGCTAGACTGATGTATGCCCAGTCCATTTAATACAGACTTCACAGTAAACATAAGCTGGTGCTGCACATGATGGTGCAAAAAAAAAATAAAAAATTCAGCATTGTAATGCTGAATGTTGTACTTTATTTAGTGTCTGCCTTTAGCTGGTAGTGGTGGATTTCTTTTACAATTTTTAAATTAACCCACCCAAAAAATCTTACATATAAATATGATTAGCTCAAAAAAATGATGCATTTTCACAGATGAAAAATCTAACATTATACAAAGTACTTAATTGCCAACCCAAAATTTAAAATGAAAGGATGAACACTAAATAATAACCAATTTTACTTTAATACATTTGATTTTATGAATAGTTATTGTGTTGTTTTACTTAAGTGATATCTTGATTGCAGAACTATAGGTTACAATGGTCTATTTTTCACAGGAGTATAACGCATAATACAAAGACATTAATCCATGATTTTATATTGTTATGGTTTATATACTATTAGAAATCACAAATAACGAGTGAAAATCAAAACTCTCTGTGGTCACTTCTCCTTTACAGTTTCTGCTACACCCATGGAGACTTAAATTATCACTTCTGGGATAACAACGAAAAAAAACATGCTAGACGTCTACAAGGCAAAAATACTCAGTAGCTGAGGTCATTGCTTCCACTAAAACAAAAGGCGTCTGGTGATTTCTAACTGATTTATCTTCTCTACTGTCTGGAGTAGAGAAATCACTCTTAGACAGGATGTTTCTAATTTTAGAGATTGTGCAAATGCAAGAAAGCAAGAAATGCAAGAAAGCAATCCTATATATTTTTATTATGTGAACTGAAGAACATATCGTGATCAAAGAATACTCCAAGATTCCTCACAGTGTTACTGGAGGCCAAGGTAACGCTATTCAAGGTATCTGGTTAGACACCATGTTTATTACAGTTTTTAGGGCAGAGTACACTAACTTCAGTTTTATCTGAATTCAAAAGCAGGAAATTAGAGGTCATCCAGGGCTTTCTTTAAGACACTCCTGCACTGCAACTAATCAGTGTGTGTCATCTGGCTTCATGGATAGATAAAGCTGGCTATCATCTGCATAACAATGAAAATGCATGCCATGCCTTCTAATAATAGCAAGACAATAAAGAAAGATAAAAACAGGGCTGCAGCACAAGGCTGGGAAAAATAGTCCAAAGGAGGATACAGGGGGTGAAGCAGAGCAGGGGTGCAGTTTAGGTGGCTGACCGAGGAACCAGCAGAGGAAGTAAAACAATTGAGGTGGTTGACCAGGGAACCCACAGAGGAAGAAAAGCAGTTAAGGGGCTGGCTGCGTGGCCAGTGGCGGAGGCATAACAGTTCAGGAGGCTGGTCGGGTGGTCAGCAGTAGAAGCAAAACATTTCAGGAGGCTGTCCAATGTCTTGGATGAGGACCAGTGTTGGAGGGAGTGACAGAAATCCCAGAGAGCTGGGCTGGAGGCCAACAACAGTGATGGAGAACCTCTGTTGGTCAAGATGGAGGCTGACAATGGCAACAGAGACCCTGAGGTGGCTTGGCAGGAGGCCAGGGAGGCTCAGGGGTGGGCTGAGCTCTGGCCACCCTCACCCTGGGAACAGGAATGGGTGCAGGGGTGGGCTGAGTTCTGGTCATCCTCATCCTGGTAACAGGGACAGGTTAAGGATGAACAGCCCCAGGTTGAGCAAGATTCTCTGGGCAGACTGGCTCAGCAATGTTTAAATTTGCTGACGAAGGAATTCAAATAGTCTCTGGGTTGGCTGGCTCAGCCGCACAACATAAAGTCTCTAAAGAAGTTGGATCATGAATAGAAAACACATTTTTAAATTCTGGTGAAATGTCTTTATTCAGTGGCTCATTATTTACTGGATCAAAAACACAATATGAAGTTTTATTATTAGCTGGCTCTAAAACACAACATGAGGTTTTAGTATTTGCAGTCTTAGAAATGCAACATGAGATTTTATTATCATTTGCCAGCTCAAAAATACAATATCCACTCATAACATTTTTCCTGGTACACTGGACTAATCACTGAAGATGAGACAAAGGTAAATAGAACTAAGTACAAAACACGAGATACAGGAAACAAGCGATAGGAAATTACTAACGCTGAGACCAGGAATAAGACATACAAACTTTACATAGAGACAGAAGATAAACAATATGGAGAACAGACTGACTTAACACAGGAGACACTAAGGACAAAACACAGAGATGAAACTAGGACTGAATGGAAATACAAAAGGAAATTAACCTATCAACCAAAGCAGGCAGGGAACTAAAGGCACAGAAAACAGAAAGAGAAACATAACTGAATGGGAAGACAGGACACAACTATATGGGGAACCCAGACAACCATGGGGATAGAACACAGAGAGACAAAACACATGTGGACACAAAGACTGAGACAAAAACAGACATAGAAACACAAGAGAGGCAGAAATATATAGAGAGCAAATAACCCCAAAGTAACAACAAACAAGAGCTACAGGCATCCAAAGACAATAAAAATTCAACAGAATTCAAAACCTTGGGTCTAAGACCCAGGGACCAGTCAAAGGGAAGCATGTATAATGTAAATAGAATTGGTCCTAACATGGATCCCTGTGGAAAACCATAATTAACCTTAGTGTGTGTGAAGACTCCCCGTTTACATGAATACATTAGAATCTATTAGATATGATTCAAACCACTGCAGCGCAGTAACTTTAATACCTACGGCATGCTCTAATCTCTGTAGTAAATTATTATGGTCAACAGTATGAAACACTGCGCTGAGTTCTAGCAGGACAAGCACAGAGATGAGTCCACTGTCAGAGGCCATAAGAAGATCATTTGAAAATTTCACTAATGCTGTTTTTGTACTGTGATATAAACCAAAACCTGTTTCTAAATCAAGGATGAAAGGTGCACACCAGGTGCCACTCCTGTCAGCTAAGAACAGGAATTGAGGCTACAATTTGCATGTGCTCACCAAAATGTGACAACAGAAGACTGGAAAAACATTGCCTGCTCTGATCAGACTCAATTTCTGCTGCAACATTCAGATGGTAGGGTCAGAATTTGATGAAAGCTTGGATGCATCCTGTGTAATGGTGTGGGGGATATTTTCTTGGCACAATTTGGACCATTTACAGTTTTACCAAATAAACAATGTTTAAATGCCAACACCACAACCTACCTAGGTATTGTTGCTGATCATGTCCATCCCTTTATGACCACACTGTACTCATCTTGATGGCTGCTTCCAGCAAGATAACATGCCATGCCGTGCCACAAAGCTCAAATCATGTGCACCCAACAAACCAGCACCTTGTTGAATTTATGCCACTCAGAACTACAGCTGTTCTGAAAGCAAAGAGAGGTCCAGCCCAGTACTAGCAAGGAGTGCCTAAGAAAGTGGCCAGTGAGTGTGTAAAGTAATTTAACTTGTAAAGGCGTTGCACCTACTGTAGTGCTAGCACAGCAGTGTTTTGCATTTCCTAATAATTCTGTTCCCTAGTAAAATGTACAGTTTTATGTGATTGTTTTTTCTTTTCCATTTAAAAAACCTTGTCTACCCAAGTCACTGTTTAAAAAAAATCTGTCCCCATGAAAAAGGCTAAAAAACAATTGAAATATTGTCAAGAGTATTGTGTCAATAATGTGCCAAACCAACGAGTATTTATATAAAAGTTTTGAGAAGAGCACTTGGCATACTGATGTCACAAGCATGAAAGGTGAATTTTTTCCCCTATCTAGCAGTGAAAACGACAAACACATTTTCTGAATAGCTTTGCAGCGGAAGGCGGTGTTACAAAATGTGTATTTTCAATTTCCTCCAACAAAAGGCCACAATGCAAACATATGCAATGAAAAATAAAACAACTTGATTGAAAATCTCAATATACTGTACAAGCGTAAAGGGCCTGTTCAGAAATTGATTCTTCACATACTGAGATTCTGAGGGGTCTTTCAGTAGTCTGGAAAAATCTCTTTGTTGTCAGTTAGTGAGCACAGAATCACTTCTTGTGAAGCATAGTTCACAAAAGTTGTGTGACTAAAGCCTTTTTTTTTTTTTTTTTTTTTTAAATCAGCCTTCTGGTCCAACAGGTCAGTTTTTAGTTGGCCAATTGTTAGTTGGAGTTTTTGGAGCCCCAAAAAAGAATAAATTCTTGCATCATCACTGTATAACTGACCACTTCTCAGCCCAATTTTCCTGTGTCCTGAAATTATTAATGATGTTGAAACACAATATTTGATGCAGACTAAACACTCCACTTCTAAAATGCTCCTTGTGTGATTTGAAGCTGTGTGAAGGATGAAATAAAACTGCAATGGAGATGAGAAGTCACAGTCAAGCACCTGGTGTATTCTTGGGGAGACACTGTCTGCTGCCTGAGGAGGAAGTATTGCAAGACTGAGTGACAATGAATGTTGTACATAGAGTAATGATCTCTTAAATTCTTTATATGCAACAGTACTGGAAGCCTGGATGGCTTACTTTGCTAATGTGATCATCTATTTAAGAAATGCCAAGATATTTCTTTTCCATTTTTTTTATTATTTATTTATCCTGTGACTTCCTCACCCACTTTTTAGTCACCACCTTCCCTCATTTCAGCTTCTTGGTTTGTATGATTTGATGATGATGATGATACTTTATTGATCCCACAATGGGGAAATTACAGTTAACAGAACACCAATCCAAGGAGACAAACAGAACAAACATGGGGAGATAGGTGAACTGTGGCCATGCTACCCCCCTTCTGGAGGCGCTGCCATTAAAAAGAAACAATAGTGAAAACATATAGGGATGAGTGAGGAAAAAAATCATCTCATACTTTGTATACATATGCACATACACAATATAAGGTTAAAAAAACCTCTGTGCAGAAACATATAGCATGGGAGCACTAGGGTGGGGAGGGATGGAAAGGGGAGCCAGCGGAGGCGAGGGGGGGGTTGGGCTACTGTGGGGCTGACTAAAACTCCCTCCTCAGCTAACAGCTCTGATAAGATGTAGAGTTCATCAGCGGCTAGGTCAGGGAGATCAGTCCAACACAGGTCAGAGGAAGACAGGACAGCGGGGGCATAGAGCATCTATTTACAAAACATCCTGGAGACAATTTGATAAGCAGCAGTCCAAGGCCGCCAGGGAGCCAAATTCCTGATTCTACGACTTGTTTTGGTACAGACTGTACTGATTAAATTGTTGACAGCCTTCAGTCTTTCTGGCACCTCTCTGTGGCGAAAAAATCCAATTCATCCGAATCTTCTTGGTTCGTTCCTTCCCCGTGCAGAAACAGATACATACATCTCCAAGATCTTACCCCTCCTAATCAGCTCCAGATATACAGAGCCTGAGTTGAGTCTGTACTTTCCTGCATTCCTGTCATAAGCAGCCTTACCAAGGCCAGACAGCTGCCTAGACTTCCTTAACTGCAACGACAAGCCAGGTATCTCCCGGTCCAATTCGGAGAAATCCCAGTGTCAATAAGCCAAATGTGTGTGTCCTCCATTGACAATACGGCCAGGCATGTCATCTTCCACACCACGCAGGAACCTTGGTTTGTATGATTTGTTGGTGTTGTTAGTTATATGAAATTATTGTCTAGCCCTTTTGATGCAATAAAGTTCCTTTAAGTGATCTAGTGTCAAACCTGTTTCTGGGGCCAAGCTCCTACTGCACTCACTGAGGCTGTCATCTTTGTAAGGTGTTGTAATGCTTTGTAGCTTGTTTTAGTGCTTCAGAAAAGAATCACTCTCAGGCCAACTAAGATTTCAGTGTTGATATTAAGCTTAATATCATGACTTTTCATAGGGAGTAATCTAAACCGTGCAGCAACATATTAATGACTAACCTCGTGTTGTGGATCTATCGTATTAGAGGTTCTCTTGGCTGACGTTTGGTCTGTTTTCGGCATCTTCTTCCTGCCATAGGATGGTGTTTGTCTCTGTCCATCAGGGACTCTCAACATTACAGTTTAAACCTTGTCCTACATCTTCCCTGTGCTAATGTGTCTATATTGTTTAACCATAGGTCTGTAGCTAGCCACCAGGTACCACATCATTATATGTCAGCTAGCGTACCTTCACTAACCCTCCAGATGTTGTTGGGTAATTTCTTCTATGCAGTGTCTGTCACAGAGAAATCCATACCCTTCAGAGGACTAAGTGTTCTTATGGCCAACAACACACTAGAATGGAAATTTCTATTGTGCTATTACAGCTACCCAGCAAAATAGAGGTTCTGTCTTAGTTGTGAATGTGAGGCCAATATCCCTGACCTAGCTACAGTAAGACTCAAAGCAAATCTATTAAATAAAAATAATAACATTTCTTGACATTTCTTGCAGCTGTACCACCTGACTTTTACAACTATGTTCAATTTAAACATACTTTTTATAGACACCTGTATTAACTTTTGCGTTTGGTACCAAAGACCATCTATACAAGTTTTATATTATATAAAAATTGTTATAAGTTAATATTTTCCTACTTTTACATTGGTTGTATCATTTGACATAGAACTCTACCATACATTGATTGAATTTCACAATTTATATCCATATTTAAGAGTGAGCTACAAAACTTTTCAACAAGCCATAAAAATCCCACGGTGTCATCTGAAAAATGAAATATCCTTTTCACTGTTATGACCTTTTTACTTTGTAAAAAAAAATATCAAAACTTTCTTGACAAAGAGTATGTTTTATGCTTAAATCAGCCATTATTAACTCACCCACCGATAAGTGGAGGGTGGTTATGTTTTCACTCCTGTTTGTTTGTCTGTCTGTTAGCAATATTAGTAAGTTTTTAACCCAAATTGATGAAACTTTGTGGAAATATTCCTTAGGGACCAACAATTTTCAAAAAAAAAAAAAAAAAAAATAATAATAATAAAAAAATCCCCATCTGCCATCATTGACATAATTTTAAAATTCATATCACAGTGAAGTTTTTTTTAGGGGATTCTAGTAGGGTACATAAACTGAATAAAGACTATATATGCCATGTAGATCTAATTTTTTTAATAAAAATATAAACTCATATTTTACAGTTTTTAAAAACCAATAAAATACATTTCTAGTCTCTGTGATCTATTAATTTATGATGGCGTATGATAAGATTGGGTGGTATCTATTGAAATATAGTATCAGCACACAGACAATTTGAGTTGGAGGAGGTATGTGCTCTAATGAGCGCCCTTCTAGTTACTCTGGTTACAACAGGCTAGCACATGACAATCACTGAAATGATTTTTAACGTGTTAATCAACCATATGATCAAAATTACAAAAAATATTAGTTTATACTCTAAATAAGGGTAACAGGGTAGACATGCTTTAACATATCAGTGTTTCTATGGTTCAGATCTAAAACATAGAAAAAAAGGTTGGTGAAAGAGTGATATTTACTCTGGTTCTTGTAGAGGATTTAACTCCAAAAAGTATCCAACTTAATGTAAGTCATGTGATTATAAGAACAGTGAGGGGACCTATTCAGAAGGATTTCTGTTCCAGGCAAACTACATTACCAAAAATATTCACTTATCTGCTTTCACATACATATGAACTTGAGTGATATCCCATTCTTTGTCCATAGGGTTTAAATGATGTTTGCCCAACTTTTGCAGCTATAACAACTTCAACTATTCTGGGAGGGCTTTCCACAAGGTTTAGGAGTATTTATGGGAATTTTTGAACATTCTTCCAGAAGCACATTTGTGAGGTCAGACACTGATGTTGGGTGAGAAGGCCTGGCTCACAGTCTCCGCTGTAATTCATCCCAAAGGTGTTCTATCGGGTTGAGGTCAGGACTCTGTGCAGGCCAGTCAAGTTCTTCCACACCAAACTCGCTCATCCATGTCTTTATGGACCTTGCTTTGTGCACTGGTATGCAGTCATGTTGGAACAGGAAGGGGCCATCCCCAAAGTGTTCCCACAAATTTGGGAGCATGAAATTGTCTAAAATGTCTTGGTATGCTGAAGCATTAAGAGTTCCTTTCACTGGAACTAAGGGGCTGAGCCCAACTCCTGAAAAAAAAAAAACCACACCAAAATCCCCCCTCTCCACCAAACTTTACACTTGGCACAATCCAGTCAGACAAGTACTGTTCCCCATGGAAACTGCTAAAACCAGACTCATTCATCAGCTTGCCAGATGGGGAAGCATCATTTGTCACTCCAGAGAACACGCCTCCACTGCTCTGGAGTCCAGTGGAACTCTGGCTTTACACCACTGCATCTGACACTTTGCATTGCACTTGGTGATGTAAGGCTTGAATGCAGCTGCTCAGTCATGGAAACCCATTCTATGAAGCTCTCTACACACTGTTCTTGAGCTAATCTGAAGGCCACATGAAGTTTGGATGTCTTTAGTCATTGACTCTGCAGAAAGTTGGACCTCTGTACAGTATGAGCCTCAACATCAGCTGACCTGGCTCTGTCATTTTACATGACCAACCACATTGTGGCTGAGTTGCTGCTGTTCCCAATGGTTTCCACATTGTTATAATGCCACTAACAGATGACTGTGAAATATTTAGTAGCAAAGAAAGTTCATTGCTCGACTTCTTGCACAGGTGGCATCCTATCACACTGGAATTCACTGACCTCCTAAGAGCAATCCATTTTTTCAAAAATGTTTGTAGAAGCAGTCTGAAAGCCTAAGTACTGGATTTTATACACCTTTGGCCATGGGCGTAACTGTAATACCTAAATTAAATGATCTGGATGGGTGAGTGAATACTTTTGGCAATACAGTGTTTGTGTGGAATGTATGTCACAAATGTGTTTTGACTGTAATGGCCCTTAGTGAAATATTTTTTAGTCTTTATGTTTGACTTGTTTTCTTTCAGTTGCCTCTTGTCCGTTTAATCTTGTCCAGAATAACTACAGAATGCAAACCAGCTTGTTGACACTCCTCAATCTTTATTTTAAATTAATAGACCTAGAATCAGATTTTCTTTGCCGAGGTTTTAAATGAATAATGTCTTGTGTAATGTGTTTTATCTTGATATATTTTAAAACTTGTTTCAGTTACACCAAGGCTTGTCTTTGTTTTGGTTTTTACATTTTGTAGCTATTCAGCAGTAAAAATCAATTTTAACTGGTTTTCATATGGACCTTGCTGAAAAAGGTTGTTCATTTAACTTTTAAGTTAAAATGATTTTTGTGTTACTTGGCAATGGCATTTACATTTCATTTTATCCATGGTGAAAGTCTGAGCCGTATCATCATAGGGTAACATATTATAATAGACTGCCAGTATGACTACATTGAGAGTCAGTGCACACTTAGCTGTGGGTGCTCAGGTGCATGTCTGTACCATTTAGAAAGAGAGCTACAGGAGCTGGCACACAAGCTCTCTCACTGACCTCTGCTGAGACAAACTCTATCTGTGATTACTGCAGACTTGAGATGACACAGCTGTCAGTGGTTGTGGCTATACTTTAGTTGTTACAATAATGGCTGTGAAATAGTTCTTTAATGGGTGTGGCTGTGTGTGCATTGATGGTTGTATTTAAGCTACTGTACATATCTGTCATGGAAGCGTCAGAGACATTATATTAGTCTCTCATTCTTTCCTTTATGCCTCTGTCACACAGGCCTAGAGACTGGTTGGCTACACCCTGGCAGCCTGTGGAAAAGTATGTATTCCCTGACAGGTTCACAAGTGGTTGCAGGAGGTTGCTAACTGTTCCTGTCTGAAATTGGTTGCAAAGATGTCTGCACTGTTTGCATTGATGTCTGGGACTGACTGCAAGCAGTCGCAACAACCACTTTTGGTCACAAGGCAGTTGCACAGGTTACCTGTTGGGAGACAACCAATCTCAGTCTGACTTGGACTTTCTTTTACGTCCATCCATAGATGCTATTACATAACACATTTCTGCCAAAATACAGCTATTAATAAAACTGTGTTAATATGTTAGATTGATGTTTGAATGTTACAATATATCCAGAATATTCACAGTCTCACGCTTTCCTCTTCAGACATTCACAATCAAATGCAATAATATGTTATATGTGAAGTAATTTGACATGCCAGAATTAAATCCCCTCTCCACTTAGCCTCATTTGACCAACTGTGCCACTTAACTTCAATATTTTATATGAAATGGTGCCAAAATGCAACAGCACAAAATGCTGTCAGTTTAAAGTATTGAAAGTATTGTTTATTATTGCAACATACCGTATTATAACAAAATAGTTTGCACTGATGAGAGTTTTTTTTTTCTGCTTTCCTGCAGCACTTTTCTTTTTTTTTTTCAACCCACATGTATAACTCTCCATACAGGGAAGGACGTATCCTGATCCATTTACTACGAGAGGACAGCAGACTTTCAGAGTTAATAAATATGTGAAAATGATTTGGCTCTGTAACATTTTTTATCATCATGAACTGCAAGTTCTAATTTTAAATGATGCAGTAACTGATGGTCTATTTAGGGTATATCTTTTCACTCAGGAGTGTGGCTGCTCCTCTCTATCAGCCCATCACAGCAGCTGCGCAATTAGTTGCAAAGCCAGCAAACCGTGCACGTAACATTTCTTCAGAGACTCCCTCATAACAAGGCTTTCTAACTGCAGGATGTGAGACAGGTGCCCCCAGTACATAACTCCACATCAGTTTCATACAGTGCAGAAAAACACACACACAGTCCCCACCAATTTCTATCAGTTCACCCCTCTATCATATACATATTGATTCATCTTCAGCCTCCTCACTTTTATCTGAACTGCCACACTGTTTTCAGAGAGAAACACATCCATACAACCTGTGCTGACACTATTATTTTGTTTGTACATTACTCACTACCTCATTTTTGAGCCACAATTTTGTATTGCTCTTTGTAGAATGCTGGTCATTAATGATATGAACTAACTGGCCCTGTTCATAAATCTATAAATTATAAATTTGCCCGGTTTAGATCTGGCCCAGTCTTTGGCAATTAATTGTGATAAATCTCAAATCTATTGCCATCTCTTGTATATCTATTGTGACTACATTAAACGTGTAGTACTGTACTGGATCCAGAGGTGGTCTCGCAACCAGCAGATGTTGCGAGACCACCTCTGGATCCAGTACAATACTACACGTTTAATGTAGTCACAATAGATATACAAGAGATGGCAATAGATTTGAGATTTATCGCAGTTAATTGCAGTATGATTGCAAAAAAATTGTATCTAAATGCCAACTTGGCATAGTTCAATCGAAAACTACTATTTCAAAGGCAGGAGAGCACAAGTTCAATGCACATGGTCGTAATCATTTTGGTCATGCAGTGGTCTCCAAGCGCTCTTTTCTCTAGTGTGACTGTAGCCTGACTGGGTGTTATATTATAAATGGACTGGAACAACCCAAATGCATATTTCTTCTGATCTGTATGGATTAGAAGAAATATAAAGCCTTTTGAGAGAGTATGCAAAACATATTGCAAGGTAAGTGTTACAAAAAGTCTTGTGAGGTAATGTACAAATATCGAAAGGCAATGCAAACCCTACTGCAAGGTACTCACAGATTTAAGATACAGGGTTCGTAAAACCACTGTAAAGTCGCCACTGGCTTCAGGACTCCACATTTGTACAACCACGAGCAAGTTTTGTTAGCAGGCACATCCACAGGCTGATGATGCAGTGTGCATAGAGCACAGAGGCACCCTATGTCTCATACCACAGCTTAATCACAGGTAATTTGATTTATCAAGAAAGTACTCTCTGTAAAGACATACAAATATGCAGAATCTGTAAGCAAGGGACAGGATTCATGGGACCAGAAGATTTAAGATGTCTCTTTATACTTCAAGTTCTACTATTTGTTATTTGCTATCTGGATATCTTGGTTACAACAGGAGCCCCGAAAAAAATGGCTTTGTCAGCAGCCAGCTGATGGGTTCCCAGATGCCAAGAAAGAGAGAGAAAGAGATGTTAAAAACGTCTCTGTGGTGGAAGGTGTAGCAATTTAAAGACCTGCACTAAATTCAGCTGATGACAGTGAGTAGCACATACAGTATATTTTTTAAAGGCAGAGCATAAACAAAAGGTGTCTCAGGCTCTAACACTGCTACTCACTCTTTCTTGTTCTTCTTTCTCAGAAAGGTGACTCTGCTGCACAAACACCTCTAAATAATGAAAATGTGCTCTCAGGGTCAAGCGTCTCTTTAGCTTCACCTATTTCCTCCCATTCAGTTAGTGTTCTGTTTTTGTAGAGTGTGAGGGAATGAAGGGGGAAAAAAGCTAAAAACAAAACCTTCCTCTTGATCCCTGAGGTTTTAATGTAACCGTCCCTACAGTCGAGTAGCCAAACCAGGGAAATAGAAGCTCTGTTAGGCCTCCCCATGTGCCATAGTGCATAGTGCATTCATACTGTGCTTAACAGCCCGGGTCCAAGTACACTTCAGTTTGTATTGGAATCTCAACTCCTGTTTCTTATTGTCGATCTCGCTCTTTCATTTCTTTCATCCTCTTGAATAGTGGTCTTGTAGAAAACAAAGGATTTATGATTTTGTGCATATGTCCTCTCACATATTTGTTAATTACTTAAAGCAATTTCCAGAGAGACAGCTGAATTTAATGAAGCTTTGGTGTTCTGAGGCTCAGCCACAAATTGTGACCATACTACATGAGTGCAACTGATTTGTGCCAGGGCCCACCCATTAAGCAGCACCCCAGCACAGCACACACTAGTGAAACAAACTCAGGTACAGTCTGCATAGCCTACCGTGAATAATCACTTCTTCTTGGCCATTTTAGTCTGCTAGAACCCTTCCTGTTTTTTTTAACCTAGTTCCTTTTCTTGTCCACTGTTGTTCATCTTTGTGCTTTGCTTTTGTTGACAAAACTGAGTGAATCTGTTATCTATTTACCTTTGGACTTGTGAATGCTTTATTTTTGTTGGGCTTGACCTGGTTATTAGACTGCTTCCAGCTTTTCCGTAAGTTTTCTTTTGTTCTTAAACCTAAGTGGCCTATGTTGTTTCAGTCCTCCTTTAAATTAAGCATATGTTAAGGGCACCAAGACTGGCTGTACCAGAGTAACAAATTATACTGCTTCAGCATCCATGAATCCCTGAAAAAAAGGTGAAACTGGAATGAAGACACAAACCACTCATTTCTGTTCCCAAATTTTCTCTGAAGAGAGGGCAGGGTCCCTCACCTTAGGAAACCCAGGTGCAACACCTCAGAGCACATTGATTCTGGTTAGTTGATTGGGTTCTCCATTTCCATCATGAAGTAAAATTAATAATCTTCCATTTCACAACAGGTGTAATTATCACTTTGGCTCTTAATACAAAATATTTTGCTTGTTATGCGTAACATAAATGCAAAGCTTAAAAACATCATTTATAAACAATCCCAGGAATACACACTAAAGTAATAATATTTTGTGTGTGCCATATATATCAATATAACAGTCACCAAAACAGACTACTTTCCTAGCAGTAATGGGGGTCCAAGATATCTGGAGTTCAGCCACAGCACACTCAGTCTTCAAACTTCTAACCCTCAAACCAGAGAGCCCCCACCCACATTACATATCCCAACTTAACCCCTGGCCACAGGATAGCACTTACTCTACAGAAGCATGGAGGCTTCACTGCATCTTCAAGTCAGTTCAGTGTTCTGAAGAAATAAATCTTAGGTAGAGCTCAGAATTCAGGTGCTTTCTCTTCAGCTTGCATTAGCATTCAACACACAGGGACACGCTGAGTTCTGGAGAGTCTGGATTATCATGCTGAAACACCCAGGAGTCTGCCTCCCACACTCCATTAAAAAATCAACCCCAAGGTGCTGGATGCTACAGGAAACACAGGAAACAAGAGGTGCTCTCTCCCTGCTGGCCATGGCTCACCACATGGGTTCAAACATGCATCCATTAAGGTCACTTAACAGTGAAACTGGAAACTGTTTTACAGTTTTATGCTTTTTATAGCTTTGTAAATAACATTGAGACTGTAAAGACATTTCCTTTGTAAGTACTATCAAGTATCAACCTGAAGCTGTTTGTGCAGACTTAAAAAGAACAGTTATTTTGTGCGGTTTCTTTATTTTATGACAGTCTTTCCATGTAACATAAATTCTTTCATTTAGCTTCTCATTTATAATTTTTTAATGTCATTGTACTTTTTTTTTTTTTTTTTACTGAGAACAAGATGCAAAATTGGCAGACACACACACACACACACACACACACAAACACACACACACACACATACACACACACACACACACACACACACACACACACACACACACACACACACACACACACACACACAAGTGTGTTTTGCTATCTTTGTGGGGAATTTCCATTGACTTCCATTCATTTCTACAGCCTAAACCTTACCTTTACCCTTTTCCTAACCCTAACCATCACATACCTAACCCTAACCCTAACCTAAACTCAATTCATACCTTAGCCCTAACTCTGACCCCTGACCCAAAAACAGGGTTTCCCCTTGTGGGGACAAGGTTCCAGTCCCCACAAGGAGCAATTGGTCCCCACAACGTAGTATATGTCAGGAAAATTGTCCCCACAAGGTATTATAAACATATGCACACACACACACACACACACACACACACACACACACACACACACACACACACCCACACACACACACACACACACAGCACAGCACAGCACAGCAGTGATTGTGCACCCACTTTTTTCAGTTCACATAAATAATGTGACAAGTTTGTACATGACAGGACTCTGATGTCCTGAGGTAGAAACTGGTATGATTTAATTTCAAACAGCATTTAAATATATTACAAAGATGATTATTTCATCCAGAGTTTTTCCTGGCAGCACTTCAGAATAACTAAATAAGAATATTTGCTCTTTTTTATGTTGTTTGATAAATAACTTTTCTAGTACATCTTTGTTTCTTATTTTTTCATTTAAAAAGGAGATGAAAACTACTCTGCTAATCAGCATTAAGTTAATGTGACAGTAACCTCATTATTAGATTTGTTTGTTCTTGTAAGAATAATGGTGATATTATTTTTGGAGATGACCTTGCCATAACAAATATATACATCTAAGTTAGCAATGCAGTTAATTTTTTTCATACTGCAATATTTGAGGGGTTGATGTACTATTGGAGGGCATCGCTATGCATCTCCTTTCACTGTCCCTTGGTCACATTGGGTGCATAATACAAAGAAAATGTCACCATGATAAATTTAACCTTTCCATGGAGCCCTTAGTGGCTGCATACCTGTGTACTTGCATTAATAACCAGATCTATCAAAGGGGAGTTTTCAGTTGCATTAGTGTTTGGGGAGTAATTGCTGTCAGCAGGTCTGGCCATAAATCCTGACACTTCAATCATAGCAGCTCCATAAATCACACTTAAAAAGTTCACATCTGATATACACTTTCATTCTGGCCTACCTTCTAACTTAAAATGGTTGCAGGAGAGAACTTAATAAACACACCGACTGGCTCTCTCATTTTTCATATTCCTATGGACTTATTTCTCTTATGGGTAAATACGAACTTTATGATATTAACATTACAGTGGATTGTTATTTTTGCTATATCCAAATTGGCCCAGCTAGATAATCCCATACAACAATCCAACCTTTATTGCTCACTCTTATACCTGTAATCAAATGTCTTGTTTTGTCAGTTTTTAGGTGCTATCCATGACTAAATATTATAAATTAACAATATGTGTCATGCACTTTGAGTGCATGACACATAAATCAGAATGTTTGACTGGTTTGATGAGACAAGACCAGGAGTTACAGTATTTATGGTGTAAGCTCTCATGCCCACTTTATCACAAATCTGAGACTTTTTGTGTTTCTTTAAATGTACATTACTCAGTAATAGTGCTGTGTTAAAAATAATTGAATAAAAATGCATATGCAAAGTAATGCCTGCACCTGACAGCTGTTTGTAAAAAAGTTGGCAGGTTTATAAAAGTGAGAATGCCTAGTCAATGTTGATGTAATTGCTTGCTTGCTTTTCATTACTATACACACATTTTTGACATGGTTGAACAGCATGAAAAAGAAGAAAGTCACCCCTACTCAGCGAAAAGTTAGAAGCAAAGATATTAACCTTCTTTCTGGGGTGAGGCGAAACTCAGCGCCTACATGGATGCTGAGGTGGGGGCAGGGCTTTTGAAATATCTGCAGCAGTGGTGAAATGCAGTGGTGTATCTTTCAGGCAAGCAGTGTGCGTGCTGATGGCTTAAAGCTGCGTTATGTGTCATTTCCTGAGCAATGGCAACAGCAGCCTCTTTGACCACAAGTGGTAAGAGAATTGTGGTGCTGTGTAATTCCGCTGGACTCTTAACTGTGTGTTCATCCGCTCTTCAGATGGTTGTTGACTGGGAAGTTGTTCTTCTGATTTTACTGTGTTTGCATGCTGCTCAAAAATATTATGTATAATAAATTGAAGGATCACTTTCAGAACACATCAGATCTTGATAGTGAAAAAAATCATGCTGGATGTCTACACTGATCAAGACTGGGTAATGTGTTAGGAATGAAAGAATGCCACATTGTTTGATAGAAAGGAAAAATTATCAACCTGCAGAGGGCTGTATGGGCAATGCCGATTGGGCTTCACAGTGCTGGGCAGTAAGCACAGGGCCCACTAGAAGACACTTCAGGCCACCCTCATGAAATTTGTTTGATTGTTTTAGGGCTGCAACGATTCATCGATTAACTCGATTAATTAGATTCTAAAAAATTATTGACACAAAATTACTGTGTCGATGCTTTGTTTAAACTCTGCAGCGCTCAGCTGGAGGTCCTTCATCAACCACCTGATCAGCAAGCATTAAGGTGAAGAAAAGAGAACTTTGTAGCTGCTCCATCCATCGCTGTTTGTTCACACGGTGAAAAACTGCAGTACGGAAGTTAAAATATGCAGACAAACTGTTAATAAAAAAAGTGTTTCTTATCTGATTACTCGATTAATCGATGGGATAATCGATAGAATACTCGATTACTAAAATAATCGATTTATGCAGCCCTAGATTGTTTGATCAGAGACATTCACACCAGTGGCCTACCTGAGGTAATTTTGTAGGGCTCTGGCAGTGCTCACCCTGTTCCTTCTTGCACAAAGGAGCAGATACCCATCCTGCTGATGGGTTAAGGACCTTCTACGACCCTGGCCAGCTCTACTAGACTAAATAGCTGTCTCCTCCTTGTTCTTGACACTGTGCTGGGTGACACAGCAAACCTTCTGGCAATGGCACATATTGATGTGCCATCCTAGAGGAGTAGGACTACTTGTGCAACTTCTGTAGAGTCTAGGTATCACCTTATGCTACCAGTAGTGACACTGACTGTAGTCAAATGCAAAAACCAGCACAAAAACAGTCAGAAAAGATGAAGAGGGAGAAAAATGTTAGTGGCCTCCACCTGTAAAACCATTTGGTTTGGGTTGTGTCATTGTTGCCCTTCTAGTACACCCATTATTAATTTCATTAACAACCTTCTCTGCTACTAAACTGACTAGATCAATATCCCAGAAGTTGACTTGATGCTAAACTAGATTAAAAAGTATTCCTTTAATTTTTGTTTTAACAGTGTATAAAATGACCATCACTTGCCCTCGGTCTGGAGCTCCATGCAAGTTCTTGCCCCATGGAGTGAGGATGATCATGAGAAAGTGATGGATCAGCCCAAAACTACATGCGAGGAACTTGTTAATGATCTGAAAGCAGTTGGGACCACAGTCACCAAGAACACCACTGATAATGCAATATACCATAATCGACTGAAATCTTCTTAAGATGGTGTTGGAATTATAGTATAAATTCCATTCTGTTTATTATGAATTATCATATCTTCTGTTTGTATGCTTTCATAAGTTGTTTTATGTACACATTATACTGTTGTTTTTATGTTTGAAATGGAAACACGTGGTGACATTTCTTAAAGCGGAAGTTGTAGTTACCCACAGGCTGTTTCAAGCCTACAGAACACACATAAGATACGTATCTCACGTACGCCATGTTACGTATGTACATTCCACGGTACACTTACTACCATATATGGTAAGGAAGAAGCCGAGAACGTTGTTTATTACATGTTGTAAACTGAGTTCTGTGTAACCCATGTGATTTTTACAGTGAAAGTCCACAATAAAAGCGCTGCGCAGGAAGCCGTCCCTCGGGACAGATCACTTCCGCTCAGTCCAAGAGCTGAGCTTAAGGAATGGATCTCTCCTCCTTGCGCAAGTTAAAAAATGTTGTGTGTTTGTTCTTTGAGTTTATTAAAATGATCTGAACCTATCAGATGGCACATGTACAGGTCCATCTTACGTTTTCCAGTGAACATCTAAGTGATTCAGAGAGGGCTTAGGAGAAAGTGCTGTGGTCATTTGAAACCAAAATCGAGCTCTGTGGCACAACTTGACCAGCTGTGTTTGGAAGAAGAGAAATGACCCAAAGAACACCATAACCACAGTCAAGCATGAAGGTGGAAACATTATGCTTTGAGGCTGTTTTTCTGCTAAGGGATGATTTCACCACAATAAGGGGCACTGCACCAGAGCTCCATTTGATGTTGCAGAGGTGTGTCAACCAGGACAGCCCTACAACATCCAGAGCCTTCAGGAACTCAAGGCGAATCTCATCCACTCTAGAGGCCCTGCCACAAAGGAGTTGTTTAACTACCTCAGTGACCTCACTCCCAGCAATAGGCAAGTCATCCCCAAACTCTGCTTCCTCTACAGAAGGCATATGTCGGAAAACTTCTTTAACTGTCAGGTCCACTCGACCAGCCCTTGTGGTAAGAGTTTAATTCTTGCAAGAGGAGTAGTCACTCTCAGCTCAGGCATCAGTGAATGCACACCAGGCCGTCCCAGCAAGTCACTCTTTATACACATAGAATGCATACAATAAAACTGCCAAGCCTGAGAGCCAGGTAAAGACAGAAAACAGGCTCTGTGACTTCCCATGGAACTGGAACGTGATGTTTATATCTCTGAAATCCCCATGTCTGTTAAAACTATGGAGATGGGAACAATTTGAAGGTGGTTTACAGCTCACTAATCCCTGTCTCCAGCAGGTTCATTAGTTCACACTCCTGCTTACTTTGAGATTAGGACAAAACACGTCTTGAGAAGTTGCACAAAGGTTTCCTCTTTACATAGACACATCTCTGTTCATATAAAAACTTATACAAGAATTCATATACGCATGATAATTATAATTAGCAAAGAAGCAATTTTTCTAACAGGATGTCAGTGGGATTAAGGAGGTCCTCAAAGTTTTCCTTCCACTGTCCAACTATATCCTCAATTGAAGTCAGCAGCCCCCCCACTCACACTGTATTCCATGTGAGTAGAACACAACATTCTCCTCCTGAGTCACCCAACAGTTTGACAGAATCGCTTCAAGGCAGTCCGAAAGTTTTTCCATGGCCTCACCAAACTCCTACCAGTTTTTGCTTCAACCGCTATCCGAGCCGTGTTCTGCTTGGCCTGCTGGTGCCTATCAGCTGCCTTCAAAATCCCACAGGCTAACCAAACCGAGTAGGAATTCTTCAGCTTGATGGCTCAAAGATGAGCATCCACCATCTCATTCAGAGATTACCACCATGATAGGCACCAACCACCAGCCGCAGCTCATTGCACCAGCCTCAACAGTTCAGATACGGAATGTGGTCCATTCGGACTCAGTGTCCTCAGCCTCCCTCGGAATGCTGAGGACATCGAGTCGGAATGCTGGAGGTGAGAGTTGATTATACGATTACATAATCAATCACCTACCAACCCAGCATGTCCCGATGCCATGTTCACTTATGCACATCCTTATGTTCAAACATGATGTTCGTTGTAGACAAACTCTGGTTTGCAGAGACATCTAAGAGCAGAACATCACTTGGGTTCAGATGAGGTAGATCATTCCTTGCCAATCATGCCCCTCCAGGTCTCACTGTCATTGCCCACGTGAGCGTTGAAGATTTCCAGTAGGACGATGTAGTCACCAGATGGAGCACCCTAAACCACCCCACCCAGAGCCTCCAAGAAGGCTGGATCTGTACTTTCATTTGGTGCATAAGCAGTAACAACAGTCTAAACTGGTTCCCTAGCCCACATTGCACCCGACCGCTATGACATCTCCTGTGGGTGGTGGGCCTACTGGAGGGAGGGCCCGTGTCTCCTCTTCTGGCTGCACCCAGTCGGGCCCCATGGGCTAAGGCCCAGCCACCAGGCACTCTCCCTTGAGAGCCCTCCCCAGGCCTGGCTCCAGTGGAACTCTGGATAAACCTATCCCGGGCAGGGTAAACTGTTCCCTTGATTTTTCTGCCATAAAGATTGTTGGAATCGTTCTTTGTCTGACCCCTCACCGAGGGTTTACTTTGGCAGACTGTATCATGGGGCAAAATTCCCCTGACAACATAGCCCCCGGGATTTTTGGTTGATATTCTGTCTTTTTCCATTAAAATGAAAGAGTGTTCATTTCTTTGGAATTGAGCAAAATTGGAAAGGGATTAAATAATTATTTCCCCACTGCGCACAGAGAGTGGAAAAAGACGAGTGAAGAACAATGCTCACTGCATCATGGGAAGCCCCCCCCAGCAGCCCAAACCTTTAGCATCAAAAGTAAGAGATGGTTCAGGGTCACCTGATCCTTTTTTTTTTAATCAAAAAGGAACATTTTCAGCCTAATTTTAAAAGTAAAAAGGACGTCTGTCTCCCGGATCCAAACTGGGAGCTGGTTCCATAGTTCCCGTCCTACTTTTGAAAACTCTGGGAAACACAAATAAGCCTGCAGTCTGAGATTGAAGTGCTCTGTTAGGATAATAAGGTACTATGAGGTTTTTAAGGTATAATGGTTCCTGATTATTCATCATTTTGTATGTGAGGAGAAGGGTTAAATTAGGGTAAATTAAATTAAATTCTCATTTTAACAGGTTTAATGCAGAGAAGCTAATATGGGACAAATATGGTCTCTTTTTCCAAGCTTCTAGTTAGTAGTTTCATTGCAGCATTCTGGATGAATTGAAGGCTTTTCAGGGAGCTTTTAGAGAGATCTAATAATTATGAATTACATAATTCATAATACATAAATGCATTATAAATGGTTTGTCTGGTTTGTCATCAGGGTTTCTTCAAATATGTAACTTTTCTACTCTACATGGAGAGCAAGTGATGGTTTTAACATACTATACTACAAATTTAATGCTGGCACACACACACACACACACACACACACACACACACACACACACACACACACACACACACACACACACACACACACATTTCATACTGATACGCAAAAGTTTCTTGCAATCAACCAAGCAATTACTTTTGACAGCCATGTTTTAGCTGTATATGATGTCAGGAACTTGACATGTACCAAAATTTTTGCAGACTCTTTGAGCTATTATTCAGACTTAATGTGAATTTTCCCATTTGGTAACTCACTATTTCAATTATTCTGTCACCACATGAGAATATATTACAAGTTCATGTGGTGAAAGTGTACTGAAGAACAGCCTTTCAACTGCTCATGCAAAAACATTGTCTCAATGCAAACCTGCAATTTTCCTGTCCACAGCAACAGACAACTTAGCATTACATGTGCTTCAGCTGAAAAATATTCATTAGTTCAGCATTTAATTTATACCATTTATACCTCTGTCACTGAACTGACACTTCAACACCGTTTTGAATGTATAGAAGAAGCCAGATATAGATGTTTTCCTACCAGTAGAGTAAAGCAGATCTCCATCAAGATGTCTAGCTAGTGGTTAAACCTCTCTTGAACTGGGTTGCCTTGTCTTGGCAAGTTGACAACTTTGCCAATCAAGCAAGAGCAATAACACAAGCCAAGCGCTCAGCACAAGTGGTCAGCATTTGACCTTAACATATTCTTCTACTCCTGAACAGTTTTTAATCAGAGAGCAGTTTGTGCACCAACCACTGCTGCATGAGACCACCTCCTCTGTTATCCCCAGCTGGGAGTCTTGGTCTGCTCAAAAAAGAAGCATCAAGTCAAAATGTCAGCCAGTCCAGAAAGTTGTTAATAAACAAAGTTTCAGTGAGAAAAATACATCCACTCATCTTCTTTTGTACATTTACTCAATCTTAACCAGTGCGGGTCTAAATTTTTTGTCTAGTGAAGAGCAGTTCATCAGAAATGCTAGAGTATATCTGACCTTGTTGTGCTAGCTTTTAGCTTAATTAGCAGCCTGTCCCTTTTATCCCTCTTCCGCATCCATGCACATTGCTTTTTCTTGACTTCATGCAGCTGGTGCTTGTTACACAGTTCCTTGCTGCAGGGCCTTGTGTCCTCAATACACAGTCTGCTCTCAACATCCCTGTCAACGCGTCCTTGGCAACAATATTCCCAGAACATCTTACCTGCTCACCAAAGTACTGCCACAACACATGTCTGAGAAGGAGAATGACATTAAAGAGACTATGTTGTTCCTATTACAATCCAGCGTACCATCAAAATGATTTTAAAGCCGTCGTTTTAATGTGAAGTAGTTACCACCTTGATTGAATGGGTGTGTTAGTGCCACAGTGAGAGCAGTACATAATGTGAGTGTAATAGCAGACTCTACTTGGGCAACCCAAATGAGCTTGCAGGCTTCTCTTCATTTTTTAGATGTATTTGTGCACTATTCCAAATCACTTAGCATTCAACATGTGTTGTCTGCAGAATTTTACAAACCTGCAGATGTGTTCAGATTTAAAAAAAGACATGAAAAATATTTTCTGACAAAATGGTTGAGTGAAACATTCATTCACAAGGTGTCGTTTTCATGGTCAGAGAGCATCAAAAAACCTTGGAAATACATTTTATCATGTAATAGAAAACTATTTTCTTTTGCATTGGGTTTTTTTTTTTTTTGTGGACTATTAGGATCTGTGAATAGACAGATTTTTTTTAAGAATTCAACTCCTTGAGCCATACCAGGCCATCACTGTTTGTAAAAAAAAACAAAAAAAAAAAACTAGCAAAGCCCTAGGCAGTGTTGTTTTGTAAAAGGGTCCTGTTGTAAAGGGCTTTTGTTTAATATAGTTTTGCAGTATCTGCTTACTTCCTCTGTGCCTCCTGCATGCTGTAAGGGAAGCTTGTGTCCATGGTTAAAGATAAATGTGGACCAGGAATGTGTCTCTCGTTCTCCAAATGTGTTTTTCTTCTTTCACTGTTCGACTTCCAAAGAGAGAGATAGATGAAACCTGTCTGCCTGCAGGTAATCTGATTAAGGGACCATTAATAAAACATCATTCATTAAGAGCTTGTATCAATCCACTGTCAACATCAAGTGGTTCACTCATCAAAGAACGACAGAAAGAGTTGGGAGAAGGAGAGATAGGGAGACAAAGGGAGGAATGTTGTTATAGCAAAGTGTTGCTACAACCTTGTTATGTACTTTACAAAATCACATTCTATATTAATTATGTTTGTCTGGATGTGCCTCGTGTGCACTTTGGGGTGGGGGATTTAAAAATGTAAATCACTGATTTTGGCTCATTTCTTGACTGGGTAATGGAACTGTATGTTAATTAAGTTAACTCCATTTCACAATTTGATATTTATGTTTTGTAACTACAGTTTTTTTTTTTTATGCATTATTACTTTTCACCTCTCTGTTTCCCCCATATCCTTCCATCTCTTTCTCCAGCCTTCTTATGAATGCTCCTGCTGCAGTAGAGTGACAATAGCCGCCCAGCCTCTGGATCCCACAGGGCCTTCATTATGACTGACTGTATTATGTAAAGCACTTAAAATGCCTAATTATGCTCTCTGCCTGGCACTATTTTAGTTTCTAAGTGCTGCAGTCTTCTGACTGATGGTCCTCAGGGACTTTTCACTCCGTGTTTGAAATATTTTTTCTCATATCCTCTCTTCACTTAACAGTGTATCTTCAGACACAAACACCTTCTATTTGAATTGGCGACAGTATTATGTCAGTGAAAGCACAGCACTTGGACTGCCTTTGGAAATTAAGTTAGAAATATTTGAATGTGAATTATCATGTGCAAAATTAAAAAAAAAAGAAAACCTTCAAGTTCAGGAACACATCTGCAATTGCAAAATAAATGTGAAATTCCTGAAAACGTATTTCAAAATGTATTTCACTTTCTTCATCTTAAAATGAAACGATTACTCAGTGGGCAGTGAGAACTTTAAGCAAGTGCTTACATAATTAAAGCTGCGGTTAGCAAAAATAATTTATAGTCGACATCTCCTCAAATTCGAAGCTGTTTTGAGGCTTTTTTCATCATGATTCATGGGTTGTGACAACATAATGAAATCTGAACAGAGACAGTTATATTGTGTGTATGGCATTTCCTCTGCAGAAAGAAATTTAATTGAATTTCCCCCTGTGTTTCCACTGATTGCACTGTAGCCCCTTTTGTAACCTGGACTGTTTCTGTTCTGCTCAACTTACACACCGCACAGGGCTTCGAGTATAAGCGTGTTCTCATCTGCATGTGTGCGTGGGTGGCTCAATGTGGGTGTGTACAAATGGTGGCGAGAAACTAGAAGAGCGTTTGTGTGGTTTTGTGTGTCTCCATTGTAGGTGGAATTTGTGGTGTGTGATGGATTTGTGTCTGATTGTCTCAGAAAATTACCATAAACAGAACAAAACAAATCCCTAATTGTTTTGGCTTTATATTCACAATAGACATGCCTGCAGCATATTGCAGTCTCCCCTGAAACAGATTACTTATGATGGTTCCCTCTCCAGAGAACTGAGTCTTAACCAGGTCAAACCCAGGTCACACTCAGGTCATTGATAAAAAGACAGCAATACATCATTCTCTCTATATAAAGCTGGGGGGTTGTCTCACAGGTGAATGGGCGCAAAGGTTTTTTTGACCATTGCTGAGCTTCTAACCATCTTGTCTATACCTCATTCATCCAAATATGGCCTCCTATGGGTGAAATTCTCTGCTGGGCTCTTGTCCGTTACAGGAGCCAGAACAGATGGCTGACTATTGACATGCAAGGAAGCCTGCCTAATGCAGGCGCTGTACTGCAGTGTTACTGGCGACAAGGGAAAAGGGTTGATGGAGTTTAAAGTGAATTAGTTGTATGTTTCGGTGGAGTTTATTGCTTCTCTGTGAGTCAACACTCTGGGTGTTCTGGTGACACCTAAGATAGTACAGAGAAGTCAGGGCAAATCAGAAAATAAATATTATTTAACTTAAAATTATAATATTGAAGAGTTACATTTTAGCATAATATATTTACAGAAATTGAATACTAAATACAGCCAACATATTTTATGTGATAGTCATTAAAAAAATGTTGATATTCTGTAATTGTTTTGCTACAGTATGAAACGATTTCCATTGTTAATCTACTTTTCTTTCACAGGGCTATATAGTTAATTACCACGATGTTACTGTTTCTGAATTCATCACATTAAATGAGTGTTTTCCAATCATTTAAGTTTTATCCGCAGTGAGTTAACTGTGGAGATAAAGCAATAAATTAAACGCAATATTGATAATCAATTATTTATTTCAATAATTTGCCAAAGAAAAATAACACAAATATTTTCAAATGTGATCAAAAAACATATTATCTGCAGTATCTTAAAGGCAATACTTATTCTGTTAATTTTCAATAAAGTTAATTAGCAAATTGCACACTAAATGTTAAATGCGGATATCGATAGCTCCTGCTCAGGAGACACAACAAGTTAACCTCTGATATGAAGTGATGGAAACATAAGGAAGGGTAATGTGTACAGCTGCTCACTCTTGGAAAAAACGAGCTGGTTATTCACTCTTTCTCTGCTTAAAGCCTTCCTGTCCATCTTACCTCAGCAAGCCTTATCAGGTAATTACTGTTATGAATGGAGGTTTAATGACCCTCACATCCACCTTGTTTAAAGGAAGTAGAATTAAAGATGGTATCTGGACATGTAATAATGCTGGAGGAGTCGTAGTAGCAGGGATGGCTAGCCCGAGCATCAGTGTCATCGTTCTGCTGATCAGGCACTGAGAATTCTGCTCAAGCATTATAAGCAGCCCTTAAGGCAGGCAAAGCTTCCTGACATCTATCACCTTTTCTACCTAGTCTATAGAACAGACAAGGAAGGGGTTCAATCTCTCTGACCTGGCATGAACATGCTTCACTTAAAAATAGTAAAGGTCTGTGGAGACGCAAAACAACACCTGTGATTAGGAAAATAGCAAAAAATTTAAACATTTATGCCAAAAATAAATTATATAATTTGTAAGCATAACTTGCCATACAACTTGATATCCCAAAAAAAAAGATAAATAAAAAAATTAGTTAGATTTTTAAATTTTAAATTCTGTTTGAACAACAGCACACATGGAAAAAGTTTGGACAGGCACAAAAAACACATCTGATGGCATATCATACAAAAATGAGGTTAATTGGCAGTAGGTCATTAACCTCTTTGTGCAATATCTCAAAAATGACAAAGAACTGAAGTCACCTATGGTACATAATATCATTAAGAGGATGTCAGTCTGGCTGGAAATCAGTACTGAATGGTTGTGATCTTTAGTCATCACTGCATTAAAACACAAACACAGTTCTGGAGTGGAAATCAACCTTAGAAACCCTTCTGAAAATGACTGAATGTTCAAGAAACAATCTTCAAGAAACAAAAAGAAGTCCAGTCGCCTTTTTCAAGCTCCAGAGACTGAATGTTAAATTCATCACAAAATTCAGAAATGCAAACTAAAACTCTAATCTTCAAAGAAAAAAAAAATAAGCAAAAACAAACAAAAAACACATGTAATTGTTCTGTGCCCAAACCATTTAAAATGAAGTGAGGTGAAAAAGAAAAATGTCCTGTGATCTGACAAATTGAAAACCTGAAAACTATGGATGCTGTGTCCATGATTTTCTGAAGAAGATAGGGAGGAAGAAGAAGAAGAAGAAGAAGCAGAAGAAGAAGAAGCAGAAGAAGAAGAATTACTATTACAATAGGTTTTATGCAGTTTTGCTGCTGGGACCCCTAAGGAGTAGGTAGTTTAACCCTATTCTGCAGGGTTGAAGTCATGTGGATTGCTTGACAGATTGCAGTGGCAAACAGATTACTGAGAATGCCACTGATTCATGACAGAAATTGGACTGTTGGCTACAGAATTCTTACTGTTACTGACATCCCCTACAGAGTCTGTTTATCCAGTTAATGACAGGTCGCTTTCAAAAGTGGAAAAACACCTGTGTGCAACTAACAATGCCACTTTGGGAACCATTCACCACTGGGGGAACTAAAAAGAGCCCTCAGTGTCCCCCCCTCAGCTCAATGCATGTCAGTTCAAAGCTATGATTGTTTGTGGTTATCAAGCTTTATGGGGCTCAACATGTCCTCTCTGATATAAGGTGCCGAATTAATTTAAAATGTAAACCAGCTCATCTTTAAATGATCAAATTAAAACCTTAACAGCCATTGTGTCGCTCCTGAGACTGAACTTGGGAACATCATTACCTTAACATGATGATAATTAACAATAATTAACAAAATGACACTTGACAAGTTAATTGGGCAATAAGATTCCTTCTTCAACAGAGTCTGGATATTACAGTTTTATTGAGCATAGGTCCTGCCTGTTTCATTGTTTACCCATAGAAAAAAATGGGCCAGGAGTCATGGAGTATCCTATTGGCCTCCACCTTCATTTATCTGTAATACTAAGAGCATGTAGAAAAGAAGAAAATAAATGACTCCAACTTGAGCAGCAGGTTGTTTTGCCTCTTCATTTGCTGATTCATCCCTTTTAGCTATTCAGTGCAAACAATTCAGGTTTGCACTGGGGCCACTGATAACACATCTTTCGCAGTTGGATATTGGAGCTGCCCATTTGCCCACAAAATGAAAGCAGTTTTTATGAGCTGATATTTTGCTTCTAGGTTCCAAAGGGAATTCAAGGTGTTGACTTTGAATCTCTGAAAATATATTTGCTGACATTTGCACACCTCACACCTACAAAATTTTATCACCAGTCTGTTCATTACTGTCAGCAGGACACAAACGCACTTGTACATACAGAGACAGTTGCAGCTGTGTTTGTATGCGAGTCAAATGAAATCCTGTGATATTGATTGTGTCCTGTTTTATTTGACAGCTATTCCCTCTTTCAGCGAGTTTTCTATATTGACCACAGGACTGAATGTGCCTACCTGTTCTCGACCCTCACGCTTCCCGCAATATCTGCTTTGCATTACTCAGAGGTAATTTACAATGCCTGTGGTGTGATGGTTCCTCAGTATCTCTCCCCACTGATCATCAAACAAGCCTCTAGCCGTGGCCTCTGACTGCTGCCCATACCGCCTCCCTATCATCCTCCTCGCACCAAGCACAAAACAGAGGCAAAAGGAGATTGTATTTATAGAAAGGGAGAGAGGGAGCGATCAAAAAGAACAGAAGGAGAGAGTTATCGGTTCGATTGAACGACATTTCTTTTCTCCAGTAGCACAGAGGAGATTTCATTGAAAGGCTGTTGCAGTCTATCGATCGGCCCTCAGGGATAGATACTGTGAAGCCAAGGATGGTGAGCGAGAAAGAGAAAGAGAGAGAGAGAGGTGGAGGGATTCATGCAATGAGAGAAACACAGAGGCAGAATAGCATTCAGTTGTGTTACAGGAGAATAAAACTGAGGAAAAAGAACAAAGCGATAGAGACCTAGCACTCACAAAATGTTGTCTGTTGATGTCCTTTGTGGCATAAGGTTTTTTCTCTACCGGTCAAGCATTTCAGTAGCCATGAACTGTGCTTGTAGATCTGTAAGTCCGTAAGTCAGGAGAGGAGGAAAAAAGAAACAAAAAGGACAGAGAAGAGTGGTCAGCTAGTGTTGTTTATAACCAGAAGAGTCTCTCTCATGTAAAAAGATCACACAAGTAAGGCATTGTGATTTATCCTCAATCATCTGTGGGTGGTTTGCGTCTTCCATGAAGCTGGGTATATTGATTAGTAACATATGCTGTAAAATTGCTTTGTTGTGCAACTTGAGACCATTTCATAAATATGCTTTAAAAGAGAAAACGATGCTTTATAAAAGTTCATCTGCCAAGAATCTATAAACCAACTTTTAAACAACAGTTTTTTAAGAACATAACTGGTGCTATTGGGAAAGTTTTTTTTCCCTAATTTTTATTTTATTTATTTTTTGTGCATGGTTTAATGTTGATGAACGTTGATCTGCAAGTCACACTGTTTATTTTCCTTGAGATTTTACAGATTTTGTACTCTTTCTATTTAAAAATTTCACCAAGTTTGTTTGAGTAAATACCACAGAGAAACTTTGAACTCAGGCACTATCTTTTTGTCAGGTATGGTTCCTCTATAATGCATCCACAGTTAAGCCAATACTCATTTTGCTCATAGGCTACTGATGCTCACACTTGGCGGGTGTGCATACAACCTGCACTGTTAAAAAAAAAAAAGGTTCATAAAAATGATGGTGAAAAACTATCAAATGGCAACAAAACTCATACCTTATTTTCTACAGAAACAAGATGTGAACCATGTGGTTTATTTGTTAAATAATTTTGATTTCAAGGTAAAACATTAGAACTGTAGCAATTAGTCCTTTAATCAATTTGCTGACTGACAGAAATTTAATCAGCAACTATTTTGATTAATAGTTTCAGTGAATAGTTCTCAGAGAAGTAAATGCAATGCATTGTATTGTTATTTAGGCTATGTGTATAAAGTATGAGTCTTGTGTATGGGTTTTGAAGTAAACTGAATAGTTTAGGGCAGGGATCCTAAAATCCAGGCTTCGAGGTCTGGTGTCCTGCAGGTTTTAGATGTGTCCCTGATCCAACACACCTGAGTCAAATATAGAAGTCATTAGCAGGACTCTGGAGAACTTGACTGCATACTGAGGAGGTAATTCAGCCATTTGAATCAGGTGTGTTGGATCAGGGACCCATCTAAAACCTGCAGGACACCGGACCTCGAGGCCTGGATTTGAGGATCCCTGGTTTAGGGTTTAGACTGCATCATACAAAAATATTTTTTTCATGCACCCCGTGAGTGCTCACAAAATATTCTGCTTATTACAGAGTAATTTGGTAATTTATAATGAGACTGAAAGTGAGCTATGCTCATGCGTGACACAGAGACAGTGTCAATGGTCTGTATTTTGCTTCTGTGGAATAACTACATTACTACACTGATAACGCAGTTTTGTTTCGACCTCGCAACTGCGAGTTGCTTAAGGTAAGTTAACTTAACGTTATCCATCTTACCAGTTGTGAAGACTTGTGAGCCAGCATGTTTAGAACATAGTAGATGTAAAGCTGCTTTACCCAATGTTAGCTAAGGAAATGTTTAGCTGCAATTTTGGAGGGGGAAGTTGGTTAAGACATGGTTAAGGAAGGTTATGTTCTTCATGGAAAACTTCATTGACTTGAACCGTTAAGTTCTTCAGCTATCATTTTATAGTTATGGGTCTAAGGCTGATTTTAAGCAGAAGCATAATCAGGGGTTAAAGTGGACCTGAACACTGTACAGCACCCTTCTGTTAACCAGTAATCTAATCTGAGGCAGTTTAATACTTGGTGCTGTGCAGAGAGTTCATTTTTAGTGTGATGGAGAGCTTTGACATCTACCTGAGAATTCTGGCTAGCATATTATAAAAGATCCTCCAGAATAAAGAGTGTGTGTAATTGGCAGGTGATTTGAAATGTTTCAAACAGCTCAACAAACATAATCAAAGACAAACTGTGCAGTTTGGACCACAGTGTGTCTGCGAGCTAAAGGTGCAGATGCCGTATTTCCCAGGGAGAAAAAACAAAGCAAACAAAAACAAAGAAACAACAACAATAACAAAAAAACCCCTTTAATGTGTGATGAGTTCACTCTCTGAGATGGAGAAAGAGAGATCCAGGAGAGGAAGAAGAGAGGTTATTTTCAAAGGTAAGGACTGCTTAGTGGTTCTTGATAAACTGGATTATTGGAAGATGGATGGGTAAAGCTTACAGTAATGTTCTCAATCATGCTATATTTTTCAATCAAATATTGGATGTGTGCGTGTTGTGTTGCTGATGTTTGTTTTTTTTATATTGCAAAAGACTTGGAAAAGCAAACTGAAGAATAATAATTGTGTGTTATTTAAAAGTTTCATGAAAATACTACGCAGTTTAGTACAGTTTAGTTCAGGCTAAACTGGTTAGTTTGAGGTATTGTGGTGAAATTTATAGTGATGCACTGTGTTGGACTGGTGCAGTACAGGCTGTGGTTAACATTCAATGTTAGGTTACATCATTGTAGTGTCTTTACAATATAAAGTGCCTTGAGGCAACTGTTTGGCATTATATCCATGAACTCAGCTTTGGGCTGCGTTTTTATTAATTATAAAATTATTTTCAAAGCTACTAACTAAAGGTAGCTTAAAACGTGTCATTAGCATTAATATGGAACTCCCATCACCTCCACGATGTCCTACTTCTGCTGCCTGGTGTCAAACCTCATTTGCATGTATGTACAGTAACTGCGTGCAGGGCTTCTACCTTGTTGAGGATTTTTTTCAAGATATATTGTTTGCATGTAGAAACATTCAGATGTAAAATAAAGACAATATGACTGAGACGTGTTTTTGTCGTGATTAAATTTGCGCAAAGTAATAACGAAAACACTTGTCTTTCTCCACACTGTCTGACTTTTAGAAAATCAGCCAGTTCCCATTCATATTTTAAGACAGTTTCCTGTAAATGTTGCTTGGTTTATTTCATACTGTATGATGATACTGTATAAGCAGATCTCGTTTTGACGACATAATCTCAAGAAAGGATATATCAAATGCATAAAGTTGTTAATAATCTCACAACTGCATATTTAAAAAAAAAAAAATAATTTTTCAATTCAATTCAATTCAATTTTTTATTTATATAGCACCAAATCACAACAAACAGTCACCTCTCTAAGAGGACAATAGACTAAGTTCCCACACTGGACATGGAGAGGGATGTTTGTGAGAAGGGTTGAAAATTATGGTCTGTGGGGGCTGGGAGACCTGTTTGCACGAAAGACTGAGTTGAATGCTAATGACGTGCTGATTCTTACCTACAGTACAGTTCCTGCCAGCATATACATATTTTTGCACCAGTAAATACATAAATACTGCAGTACACTGTTGGACACTGTTTCGCGGGACATGTACAGTATGTTGTTGCATTTGGAGTATCCCTTTCACAGCACATAATTTTTAGAGTACAGTATTAAAGTGAATCACACAAAGGAGATTCAATTCAATTCAGTTTATTTATATAGCGCCAAATCACAACAGTCACCTCAAGGTGCTTTATATTGTAAGGTAAAGACCCTACAATAATTACACACTCTACTAAGATTAGCAACAGACATCTTAGTGCATCGAGTAATGCTGAACGTAAACATGTATTACAGGGATCGTTGGTGCTATGGCTGTTGCTGAAACGTATCTGGAAAGACAGTGTGTCATTGGCACGGGATTATTCCCCACAGTTGTAACCGCAAGCCTAAGTCTTTGAGTCCCTCCCATAGAGTAGTTTATCCTCAGCCTAAATATTTAGAACAGAGCCCCTCATATTTCTGGCACATTTCTGTAGAGCACAATACACACACAATCACACTGTATTGTTGCACAATCACAGTGCTGTCTGTTGGACTTGCCCTCTTGTATCACATCTAAAATGCACCCTTCACTGACAGGACCCAGCAGTAATCAATTCACATTTAAATTTAGGTTTAACAACATTTACAGTGCCAATAAATAATCGTTTTTCATGTTCATTAGTCAGCAAAAACCATAGAGGGCAAACATCATTTTCTGTGTTCTGTTTTTGCCTGTTCAGTGTGCACAACTTCTACTTGATTTGCTGCAAGCATATATCTACAGTATATCAGTGTTTTACAGAACAATTGACCTTTATGATTCTGTTAGTATTATAAAATCCCTGAGCAAATATAAAATGAATATACAGCATAACAGGCTGTGAAAGAATACACTTCCATTATCACTGCTACTCCTGGTGGATACACAAGACATTACCACCAGTTTTCCTAAATACTGGTTAGGGGCATTCCCACTCATGGTCGCATTGCCCACATCATAAGCGGGGGATATAATTTCGGCCAAGGATCAGCCATGGGCCCGTCAAGGATCGGCCAACAATTTTAAGCGGCTGTATCTGTAAATCTGTGAAGAGTAGTAAACCTCAGAGCTACGTCACAGGTCGGCTGATCACAGTCTGTAAAATTTTTCCCCACTCTGCAACGCTGCTACACCAGATATTAGGTTTCCCCTATCTGCCAAATCTCATGTTAACCCTTGGGCACAGTGTATCTGGTCCTGTTAACTTTAATGTCTGGGACAGTTGTTAACACTTGTAAACGATTTTTTATTATTTTATTTTTGTCGTTATTATTATTATTTCTTTACAATGTATTTTTTTTATTCTTTCTGTATTGTATTTTATTTTTGTGGCATGCCTACTTTATTGCACAGTGGCAGTAGACAGACAGGAAAAACAGCAGCGAGGGGATGATCTGCAGCTGGGCCCAAACTGGAATCGAACCTTGTCCACTGTAATAACAATATGTAGTGCATGTCCTACCAGGTGAGGCCCAGTTGTTTATGCGTTTGAATGTGAATTTAGCCATTAGATTATAAGTTTCAACAGGTGCACTGGAAAGAGTGAAAGTGTTGATACGTCTTTTACTTAGGAGGACGTATGTCCTTCTGTCTTCTTTTATCTGTCTTGTTTCACCCTCAGACCTTAGGCCTGTCAGTGGTTGACATGGACCTTATCAACCTCTTTGCTGTCTTACTAGTCTACCCTTCTGATCAGATACCAGTCTTGTTGAGGATAAATAGGGGTAAGTGATTGGACAGTTCAGTGTATGTTAATTTAGCAACAAAAGGCTTTAGGTTGATCTATTTTTGTAAGCACTGTGTAGTCATTTCATGTCCAATTTATGCATTTGTTGATGTTAAGCGCTGCATAAATCCAGGAATTACATAATCTAATGTGATTTATTTCTATCCAGTATCAGCCATTCAGGCCCCTTTGTCCAAAAGGGATGGGCCTTTTCAATATTTGATCACTATTAAAAGAATTTTGATCACCTACTTATCTCGGGCCACTGGATTGCTGCCTCCTGGTGCAGATTTGTCCACCTACAACAGCTCCACAGGCTGTAGTGGGGGCACTGCAGCTGTTTATAAGAACCAGCTCCTTTCTGTCCTTTTTATTACTTTATTTGTATATATATTTACTTTATTTTTAATAAACATTTATGTCAGTGATTTCTCTATTTCCTATCCATACCGTTTTTAAACACAATTAAATAAATTATCCTTCTCCTCAGCACAGTGTAGTTGGAGAATGCAGTGCTTCCAGCTTCTCAGGGATGTGGGATAGCCAGCATACTGATTTGTAATCAGTGTTATCACGTACTGCCCATAATTTTTTTTTCTTTGTTTTTGTTTTGTTGGTGGTTGTTTTCTTTTTTTTTGTTTGTTTTGGATTTTTTTTTTTATTTCATATCTGACAAATACTTAAATGTTCACATTGGTAATTATGTGTCTGCTATCCTGTTAAGTGTAGTTGCTCAAAGGTATGATCAATATTGTGAAAACACAGCTAGAATCAAACTCTCTAGCTTGTATCACTGATTGGATGCCTCATGTTTCCAGAGGCCCTTATGATTGTGGCAGACTTGTTTACTTACAAGGTTAGTCATTATACTTGGAACATCAAAACTTCCCTTAACAGCCTCTGTGTTCTTTCTGATCAGCATCAAATGTCAACATTGCTTAGGTTTTCAGTATTGTTTCTTGCAGTTTTACTAAACGTGGCTTTGGAAATTAATATTAATGCAGACATTTATCACATTTTTTCTTTGAGGCCTTTAGTGACCTTTGCATTAATGAAATTTTATATATATAAAAGGGCAAACCTCTACAGTATATATTATGTATGTGGTCTATGTGAATTATATCAAAGATTTGTTTAACTGGGTTAGAAATACCACAACAATAAAATAACAATAACAAAATGATTACAAAAGTCATAATCAGCATTTTGTAGCATAATACTCTGAATTTTAACAATTATATATGAGTAAAAATATCTGATCACCAGCTGAGCTAACATAGATGGAATAATCTGTCTTGGAGGATGCTCACTCAGGAAGAGGAACACCCCATATTGCACAGAGAGTAACTCTGATGAACTATGATGGCAGACAGTAGTTAAACAGGTCAGCAGTCACTCTGGCTAATGGCTTAGTAATCTGTCACAACAGGTTGCAAGGAGTCCAGTCGGTTGTGGCATTGAGGGTTGATTCTGAGTGTTTTCTGGTCTGGTAATGTGTTTCTGGATGTGGAAAACAAATGCACAAACCAGCATCACGTTTATATGGAAATGCTTCTTAATTTTCTTAATAACCAATGATTGCTGAAAAGTTGAGCCCTACTGTAGTCAGACTGTCTGATTAAGGACATTTCTGCTGCTAATTAGCATTCAAACGTGAAAGTGATACATATATATGATATATATCCAGAGGTCACGCTATGTTTTCAGCTGATGCAACGTGTGAGTTCCAGTTTCATGAATATCATCCACAGTCAGGATAAAACTCTATCCTACCCGTATTCAGTCAAGTTCGTCCCCAGTCTTGTCAAGGCTAATAGTTCAGTGTTGCAAATAATGTGTAGATGCAAGTACAAGTCAAACTCAGTTGATCTTCCTCAAGTGCACAGAGCCAGTAGCTTCATGCAATCATAGAGGAAAAAGCACTCTCGTATATTGTGGAGAAAATAATTATTTGATTCCTTGCTGAATTTGTAAGTTGGCTCACTTACAAAGACATGAACAGTCTCTGATTTTTATGGTAGTTTCATTTTAATGGAGAGACAGAATAGCAACCAATAGTCCAGAAAAAAAAAATTACACGAAAGTTATAAATTTATTTGCATATAACTGAGTGAAATAAGAATTTGAATCTCTACAACCCAGCCAGAATTATGGCTTCCACAGATTGGCTGTGTACCCATGTGCCCATGTTACAGATACTCCTGATCTCAACTTGTTATGTGTATAAAGCACACCTACCCACAGAATCAATTTCTTCCATTCCAACCTTTCCAACACTATTCCAGCTTCTACCAAGGCTGGAATAGGCAGCAGGTAATATGGTTAGAAGGTGACAGCTGCTGGTTATTTGGAATTGGAAGAAATATAAATTGACCATCAATTCCCCTCGGTCTGTAGCTCTATGCAAGAGCTTGCTTGAAGTGAGGATGATAATGAGAAAGGTGGTGGATCAACATAGAACTACACTGGAGGATCTTGTTAATGATCTGAAGGTAGCTGCGACCACACCAAAAACAACACTGGTAACACACTACGCTGTAATGTATTTGAAATCTTGCAGTGCCTGCAAGGTCCCCCTGTTCTAGAAGACGCATGTACAGGCCTGTGTTAAGTTTTCCAGTAAACAGCTAAATGACTCAGAGAAGGCTTGGGAGAAAGTTCTGTGGTCAGATCAGATTTCTCCCATATTGGTTTCTCTTCATTGGCTCCCTGTTAAATCTAGAATAGAATTTAAAATCCTTCTCCTCACATAAAAGGTCTTAAATAATCAGGCCCCATCTTATCTCAAAGACCTCATAGTACCATATCACCCCAATAGAGCACTTCGCTCTCAGACTGCTGGCTTACTTGTGGTTCCTAGGATACTTAAGAGTAGAATGGGAGGCAGAGCCTTCAGCTTTCAGGCCCCTCTCCTGTGGAACCAGCTTCCAGCTTGGATTTGGGAGACAGACACCCTCTCTAGTTTTAAGATTAGGCTTAAAATTTTCCTTTATGATCAAGCTTATACTAAGGGCTGGATTAGGTGTCCCTGAACCATCTCTTAGTTATGCTGCTATAGACCTAGGCTGCTGGGGGGTTCCCATAATGCACTGTTTCTTTTCATTCACCTTATTTACTTTGTTTATACTACACTCTGTATTTAATCATTAATTATAATTAATCTCTGTCTTTTGTCCTGTCTCCTTCCCCTCAGCCCCAACCGGTCACGGCAGATGACTGCCCCTCCCTGATGGTGGTTCTGCTGGAAGTTTCTTCCTGCCCACTATCTCCAAATCCTTGCTCACAGGGGGTCGTTTTTACTGTTGGGTTTTCTCTGTATTATTGTAGGGTCTTTACCCACAATATAAAGCGCCTTGAGACGACTGTTTGTTGTGATTTGCCGCTATATAAATAAAATAATATTTAATTGAATTTAATCTGTTTTCTATAGCAATTTACTGTAAACAAAACAGCTCCAAACTGTGAAATTTATGATTTACAAAGAAGTCTACCGTAATGTTTTTAAATATTGTTACCATATTTTGTTTATGGTGAAGTTCTGGCAACCAAGGCTGCCAATATTTTACCGTAAATTCAATGGAATTTTTTTAATAGCATAATCTTATGTAAGATGGTCAACAACTAAGCAAGACTGTACAAGACTGGCAGTTTGTCAGAAGTCAACGCACTGAAATGGCTGACCAAACAACACAAGCTAACTAGCTTGTTGACAGACAGGATAGGAAGAAGTGATTCATTTGCTGGAGATTTCCATTTCTTTGAGATACTGCATCATGTGTACCTGGTCTGGGATTCATTGGAGAAATCAGTGATTTCAAATGCTTTCAGATACATTCCAGTAAAAAAGGTAATTACTTGACATTCTGTTTAGTTTGATAAAGCACAGTAGCATTTTAATCATTGTTATACTGTGCTGTTGATATCAAGTGAGAAAATTGTTTTATATTGACATTTATAAAACATGCAGGCACTGTTTGCTCCCAATTATTTTATGTCAGCTCCACTAACTTATTCCAGGAAAATTAATTTGTGATAATGTCCGTTATCAATACTTGATGAACTAAAATAGACTTAAAACTTAACATTGAGTTGGACTTTTTTCTCTGCTCTTGATGGGTGTTTGTTTCTGTTCTCTTATCTGTCAAAATTTAGTTCAAAAGTCTATCAATATACAGCTCCTGCGCTGCTTACAAACTAACATGCGTTTTGGCAAGTGAGAAAAGAGAAGTCACATCATGCTTGCTGCTTTTGCCTTGAACTTGCATTATCTGAACAAAGTTGAAAGGTAGGTTTATGTGGGATCATGCAGAAACATTTCTCCACAGTGTCTTAACATACATGCATGCATTATTGCATGCACATCAAGAAGGTTTGTGCTGCCTATTTTGTTCCTCCGAAAATCGGTCTGGAAAAATATTATCAGTGATTTTTAGTTTGTTGTTGTTATTGTAACACCAGAATTTTTTAATCCATTTGTCTGAAATTTGTTGATCTGCTGAACAAAGAGCCACAAGACACAAAGGCAGTCATAAAGACATGTCTATTCAAGACTAAAGGACAGAACCAGCAGATCCCCAGAGTCCCACACCTGTCAGCCTTATAGTATACCTAATGAGTTCAACCACTCCTCCAGTTCCTTGAGCAAAGCTGTAGAGCCTTGTCTCCATCCAGGGTGAGTGTATACAGCATTGGAGCCCTACACCAGGGTCAGCTCCTGCTTTGATGGATGACGCCTTAGGGAGAGAAGATGGCAGAACTGGCCCTTGTCTCCCTTTGTCTTTGGGGTGTATACATTGTCAGGTAACAAAAGACACATACACACTTAAAGTGTACATGTGTGCATATGGGCTGTGACCTTGTTTAAGACCACAGACTAGAATAGCTTTTTTCTGTTGAGCAGTTTCCCATGGGGAAGGCGGTAGGAAAAGGGGGGTAGAAGAGATGATGAAATACACTGATTGTCCCCTGATAGATTGGGGACAAGGCCCCTAATCGCTCTTGAAGTCATATGAATGACCTCCCAGGATACAGAGCACAGATTTATCACCCACGGATCTCCTCTCATTCACCACAGCGTGAATCACTGGTTATGAAGTACTGTATAGCTATGCCATAAATAGCACCTTTTACCTGATGAAATCCTCTATCAAACACTATTCTTAGGGCTGTGTAATACGGTGCTCTGCTGATATGGTGGCCCCATTACTGTATGAATATTCTTTAAACATGGTGATACTGTATTGCATTTTAAAAATGACCAAAGTTCTTGTGCATCTCCGCTATCAAAACTACGTGTGCTTCAGTAACATGAAGCCATGCCATGCCTCACTGATGCACTAATTAGTGGTAAATGGACCAAATACTGAGCTTATAAATGAACACACTTTCCAAAGTAAACATTACACCATGTATGCAATAAACTCCTAGTGTAAGAATTTCTACTGCTTTGAAATGTTGGAAAAGTTGTATTTCACTAGATTAGCTGAGTTTGTGTGGTAAACTCTCCATTACATTCTTTGTTGTTCTTTTTATGCTGTGGTGAACCCATTTCTGCAAACCTCATCTGTATGCAGCCTGCTGGTGTTGTGCTTGGCCAGCTCTGTACTCAGTGTATCTATTGCGATGTTCTGTGTAGCGTGACTGTTGCCTGTGTTTCATCTATCAGGGGACAGAATAACCTCACTTTAAAATCATATTCCACTGAATCAGAATTCAATTCCAGATTCCTCCAAGAAAATATCATAATAATACATCTCGCCTGGATTCCACTTGGGCCACTGTCACTGTGCTTCCTGACTCATTGCCTCTACTGTAATTTCTCAATAACATCCTTGGCAGAAACATGATGAAACATTCAGTGAATGAATTTCATTGGCTACTGGGGTGAAAAAAAAACTTGGAAAGGTGTAATTTTAGATGCATGAAATCCAAAGGTGCTTACATACATTGTTCAAGTTGTTATGAATATGAAATGCCTCGACTATGTTTTTTATTACTGTATTATTCATAAATCAGGGACATTCCACTGTGCAATGGAAGGAGCAAGCTTTAAAATGAAAGCAATCTGAGGCTGTTTTTTTCACCCAATGTGCTCCGTGTTTGAAATGCTTCTTGATTGTATGGCAATGGCAGTCTTCATCTTCAGTATGCTTAAATGCTGAATAGAGGTAATGAGATTGGAGCTGAATAACAATGATGGAATGGATTACTGCATCGTCCACAATGCTGAGGTTTGACAGTTTCCCCGATTAGTGGTACAAATTTAACACTTGTTAGGCATTATGTAAACAGCACTGAGGGAAATTATTTCTCAGGCGTGGTAGGATTCTATCAAGGGAGTCAGCCAGTGTGATGCATACAACTTTCACAATGCTCTTCTCTGATACAGCTGCCGCTTATCTGTGGATTATAGTCTTTGTTCAGCAATGACATACTGAAATACCGAACATACATATTATGATTACATGATAAATACAATCAAAAGTGTGTCAAGCCCAAAAAAAGAGATATTACTTCATATTTCCACCGGAGTTTTATTTGAAGATTGTATGAGCACCAAACATTATGCACCAGTAAAGTGACATTCACTTGTCCAGGGAAAATAGTTGGACAAATATGCATAAAAGAAGCTGAACTGTCACAGAACAATTGTACGGAACATTTGCATTTTTTCCTCCTTGAGCAGATCCTTTAGTCATAACAATTCCATTTGGATTGAATAGATTTTCTGTGAAATGTTTAAAAACAGAAACAACTCTGTAGTGAAAATCACCATAATGGTTCAGAAACACTTTTGAAAAGTGGACACAATACATGTCTGTCGTTGAAGACACAAATGCAAGTTAAAGTCCAACACTGAAGTCCAGTGTGCTATCATAGTAGCTCTTACCCACTTGGGCATGGACACATGACCTGTATGGATGCTTTGTGATTTCTGGCAGACTAGGATTCCTATGATCTGCGGGGATGGCACCTAAGTGGATTGGGATTTGGGTAGTTTTTGAAGTGTCAAATCCTTTGGCTCTTTGTACCTGACTGTAGCCTATAGGTACAGATAAAGACAGAATTCTTGGACCCCCCCCCCACAAAGTATATATAAAGATTTCAAATTGAAAAATCTCTAACCCCATCTGGCTTTTGTTTTGTTTTAAACAGGCATTTTTTTTTTAATTAGGCTCCTATGCTCATGTTCAATTAGTTCACTTTAATAGCATTGAAAAGGTTATTAGTCACTGAATAAAATGTATTATTTTCAGAGATGTAACTTAAGTCAATTCATTGGTTTAAAACATTTTTGATTGTCTTTTGAGTTTTGGGGATTTTAGGATTTTTCCTGGTTTTGATTCATTTGATAATGCTTCTGTATTCTGTATTTTCAGGATTTCATTACATTTAATGTCTAGTTCTGTTCTTGGTGTTTCCTTGTTTATTACTGCCGCCCTTGTGTTTCCATGTCTGGCTAAGGTGCTTGACACATGGGGAGCGACGTCGCTCTCTCTCCATTCAGTTCCTATATGGAACTTGTGCGATGAGGTGACAATCGCTTGCCCTCCTCCAGCCAAGCGACCGGCAAAATTTGTGTGTGTGAAATTTCGAGCTCTTACACGTAGATGTAGTTGAAAAGTTGAAAAATGTTCAACTTTTGCCGCTGTCGCATGGCTCTAAAACCAATCAGTGTGGGTGTCATTGACTGACCAATGAGTGGAGCGTATGCTACACGTTGCAGTCTGCAACTACTTTAAACATGTAGGAAAGGATCATTTTAGATTCGCAGTGCTGCCTTCGCTATTGCGTCCTGTGTGTTCGGTTTCACCCCTGTGGAGATGCGGGCCATTTGTCGCTGTCGTTTGTCGTTTGTCACTGTCTCTGTCCATAGCATCTCCTGCATGAAGTCAGGCAGTCGGGCTCGTCTCTGTGTTTGTTTACCTTTCTGTCTTATGTCAAGTTTGGATGTTTGAGTCTGTGTCTTAGTTTCTTCCCCACCCCCAGCCTCCATATCCTGAGTTTTCTGAATATCCCAAGAAGATGACACCAGAGTCCCAGTTGACTGACCCAGTGTGTACTATGTCACCTGAATGTGAACCCGTGGGATCTGAGCTGCTTGAAGCTGAGTCTGAATCTGAACCTGAGCCTGAGGGCTCAGAGTTGCCTGAACCTAAGCCTTCCATGCCCCCCAAACCCAAGGGTCCTGAGGCACCTGAAACTGAGTCTGAACCTGAACCTGAGTGCATGGGTCCTGAGCCTCCTAAATCTGAGTCTGAAGCTGAGCCTGAGCCCATGGGTCCTGAGCCTATGGTCTCTGTGCTGCCAGAGCCTGAGCCTGTGGGACCAGTGTCTCCTGTGGGTTTTCGCATCCTCCATTTTCGTCAGTCTTCTGCTAAGTCTTCTGAGGGTCCTCGTTGGGTGCCGTTACCTAGTCTATAGAGGTCTATGTGTCCCTCCATGGAAATGCCTCCCCAGACCATCACTGACTCACCACCAAACCAGTCATTCCGAACGAGTTACAAGCAGCATAACATTCTCCACGGCTTCTCCAGACCCCTTTTCACCTGCCACATGTGCTCAGGGTTAACTTGCTCTCATCTGTGAAAAGCACAGGATGCCACTGGTGGACCTGCCTATTCTGGTATTCTGTGGCAAATGCCCATACCTAGGGTCCAGGTATTGTTTCATGCTACCAGTAGTGACACTGACCCTAGCTAAATGCAAAACTAGTGAAAAAACAGTCAGAAAAGATAAGGAGAGAAAAATATCAGTGGACTCCACCTGTAAAACCATTTCTGTTTAGGGGATTTTTCTCATTGCTGCCACTCTAGCACACCTGTTGTTAACTTCATTAATACCAAAGCAGCTGAAACTGGTTAACCAATGTTGCATTTACTCATTTTTTGTCTCTTGAACGATGTTATTCCACTCTTCTACAGTCTCAATTACAATTACAAGCAAATGACCAGTTATGCAAATTAGGCGATGATGTCATATAACGACTTCTAGCGACTTTTAGGACTGCCAATAGCTATTTTCCTTACTGAGTAGTGTTGGTCGGCACGAGTCCTTCGTCCTGCTCCCCCCCCAGGTTCATTTTGATAAAAGACGGTAAAGGTCAGACTTTCAGTTTCCTTATTAAATTTATTAAAACACACTCAGAATACAAAAATAGTAATAATAATGCAGATTCATAATGATTTTACAAGCATGCTTGGAGACCACATTAAGCTTTCCTTACCACTCTCTAAGCGTTTCTCTCTCTCTCAATCCGCAATGTGGTCTGTCTATCTGCGTCTCCCCCTCAGCTCTTGTACCCCTAAGTTGCCTTACCATATAAGGAGTTCTTTTCCCTCCAAGGCCTTCTTTCCTATCTGTCCCTGCTTTCCATCAAACCGCACCCTAACTGTCACTAACCTATGCAGCTCTGATTCTACCTTATACTTCATAATATGATTATATAATTCTTAAGCAATTCCTTCTGTTCATAGGACAACATACATTTTCTATAATGAGCATACAATAAAACAAATATCAAAACAGTCCTTATAATATTTTCACCTCTCAGTAGTTGGCAACATTGTTAACAGCCCCCTCTGCTACTTAACTGACTAGATCAATATCCCGGAAGTTTAATTGACTTGATGCTATACCCTGGTTAAAAAGGGTTCCTTTAATTTTTTAAATATATTTTTTTAGCAGTTTATATGTTTCTTGACTAGAACTATGAGTGTTTTGCTTATGATCTCCTAACATCTAAACAACTGCAGAGTCAATTTAATTACACTGGCTTATTAATGTATGATCAGGAGCATGGCCTATCATCTCCTCAATCCATATTCCACTGACCACACTTAAAGTTGGTGGTGCAAGTGTCTGGAGGTCTGTTTGTCTCAATCAAGAGCTGCACATGTCTTTCTGCTTATTTACTAAATGTGTTCCTTGATCATGCTTTCTAAATCAATGTAGTCACATGGACTGACTTGAAAAGAATGGTTGTATGTTGCATATTTAAAGCAGTCCACTGCCCTGAGTATTGATCCACTGGGTGAGTCTACAGAGCTATTCTTAATTTAAAAAAGATGTTTAAAGTAAAACAGTTGCTGGCCTTAAGTAATATATAAAATAACACCAGAATCCTCCTTTTACATTTTCATTAGGTCTAGGACATTTAAATCTATTTTCTCTTTTCCCTGCTTGAGAAGATTTGTGCTTTGCAAATAATATTAGTTTTCTTAGCATGCATCCAGTTTTCTTTTTTTTTTCATTCTAAACCATCAGGATGTTTGTTTGTTTGTTTTTCTTGAGCTTGTTCCCACCTATTATCTTTATGCTTTTATTGATACCATGTCCAATTAAAAAAATTGACTGTTTTTTTTTTTTTTTAACTGTTCAGTCACAACCCTACCAGAGGTCCATCCATTGTAGGTGTATGTTGTCTTTAGTGATCCAAAGCCAACTTACTCTTGAACCTCTGTAGTGGCTGAAATAGCTCTCATTTTGTAGTGTTTTGAGCTTTTCAAGTGGTCATATTTTGACGTTTTTCATTCTGACTTCCTCTGTGTAATTCTCCCACAGAACAGTCGGTCTACCTGCCTCATATTTTTTCACAACACACCACTTTCCAGCCATTTTCCAGAAGATTCCCCACAGATGTTTTCACAAATCAAGGTCTTGTGAGATTAATTAAGGGTTGAAATTTGCCCAGCTTTCTGGTACTTGCCTTATAAGGCAGATAAGAACTATGGCTTAATGTGATGAACAGAGGCTTTGTATTTTCACAGGTACACATTCATGTCTTCTCTACATAACATAAATTTCATGAGAGAATTTCATTTCAACTCTGTACTTGCAGTTATATTTCTGTACTGGGATGTACAGTGACCATGAAATCAGACATATAGTGTTTATACACAGATTACCCCAAACCATGATTAAATTATAGATATTTTGCTTAAGTACCAACACATAAAAAGAAAAAAAGTAAAATCCATTAACATTCATATCTGCAGAACCTGAAAGTCAAGTCCTGAGAAAATACTTCCTGCCTACATGCTATTTTTATTTTTTATTTTTTGCATGCAGTTGGGCTTCTGCAGCTTCCTTAATTCAGACCTCAGCCATAAGTCAGCCAACATGCTGCCACTATGCTTATACTAAAGCCCTGAAAATCAAATAACAGTATTTCCATTCTTGCTTCTTTGCACTGGGTTTTCAGTGGCTAGTTTTTGCTTTGTCAGCACACTGCAGCTTGAGATCCATTGGCAGTGGTGTTGGAGCAGTTCAAACTACTTGATTTCACAAGTTGGCTGGGTCCTCAGCTTTGGGACTTTAATTATCTCTGGAGCATTTTTTAAATCACTTCCTTTATTGGGTAGCTTTTTCTTAAATCATAACTATTTATTCAAGTCTTGTTTAAATCTGTGCTTGTGACTCGTGATTTGTTCTTTGCTTTCATTTAATGCTTGTAATCAGAGCATTTTAATTCTACTTTTCACAGTTTTATCTGTTTTTCTTACTGTTAAATAATTGGTAACTGTTATTAATAATATAGTTATAAAATTATATTATTATAATAATAAAAAACACCGCCTGACACACACTGCACCCGACCCCTACGACCCCACCTGAGGGTGGTGGGCCTACAGGAGGGCGGGCCCATGTAACCTCTTCAGGCTGCACCCGGCCGGGCACCACGGGCTAATGCCTGGCCACCAGACACTCTCCCTCGAGCTCCCTCCCCAGGCCTGGCTCCAGGGTGGGGATCCGGTAACCCTATCCCGGACAGGGTAAACTGTTCCCTCGTTGTTGCTGACATAGGCGTCTTCTGAACCGCTCTTTGTCTCGACCCTCACCCAGGACCAGTTTGCCATGGGAGACCCTACCAGGGGAACAAGCCCCCGGGCAACATAGCTCCTGGGATCACTAATAATAATGCTAATCAAGTCAAATTTGAGTATTGTCTTTTAGCTGCCCTGGGGAAGTATTCTGTCACAAGAAAGTAATCATTTGAAACTTTCCCTCAGTGAGGAGGAACTCTTTGGCTTTCTTGACCAGAAGTGGTGTCACATCATGACATGGTCAAAACCTCATTTTGTGGATACTTGAGAGAAACCACAGAATGTGTGATCTCATTTAGTGAATAGCAAAGTCTGCTTTAATGTTTTGGTCAAATTAAAATAATGCATCAAACTTAAAAGATAAATTTGCAAACACTGTAAGTAGATTGATCTGTTGCTGTGGCAAAGACAATAAGAGACCGACTATTGACTGTGTAAATTTGATTTGGTACATACAAAATCAATACTAGCGTGAACAAACACAAATGTCATTTGATGACTCTAATTGGCTTCTCATTAGCGTGACAATTATTTATGAATGAGCCGCCTGTTTTTAGTTTAAGAAATGTCAAGATAAAATCAATCAGTCCAAATCCAAACATTAATTTAAATGAGGCTTCTCTGTTGCTTTTAAAAAGAATCAGTCAAACTGAGAAAAAGCCCGTGTCAAAATTAAACCCATCACAAATAGAGTGGAAAAGTTCTTAATCTGAGGAAGTTTAGCTGGGGCCCTGGCTAAAAGCTCAAAGGATGTGTTCCCTTGGGAATATGTATGTACAAAGTGAAGGTAAATAAATAATAAAGAGATGAATGGAAGGCTAAGCAGACAGCTGATGGTGCTTATCGTCATGTTTGGGGGGGGGTTGGGGGTGGGGGGTTGAGACTTGTCCTCTCTGACGCTGTCAGCATAGTGTGAGGGTGAGTGGTGATTAAAACTGCTTTCCCTGTTACTTGTCAGCAAAGACGAACACACACACACACACACACACACACACACACACACACACACACACACACACACACACACACACACACACACACACGACCATCTCTGCAGACACACTTACAAATAAACAGCTTAAGCTCCTGTGATGTGCAAAACAGATGATTTTTGACTCAACTCAGACAGACCCATACGACTAGCTCTGCATTTCTGTTTGTGTTTTTATGTGAAACCTGTGAGGTGACAGCTCCCGCTAAAGATATAATACTGTAATACAAAAAAATATGCATTCTGCATAGTACATTAAGCAGTTTTTTTCAGTCATTAATCAGTTAGAGAATTGGGCCCTGAACTTCTCTGCCACTCATGGTGGGACTTCTCTCAATAATGTCCCTCTATTATATAAGCATAATCATAGCCAGTTTGAAAGGTGCATGATTCAGATGATTCAGTCAGTTATCTGCTTGATGTATTGACACAGCTGCTTTGAGTTAACATTGATTTTAATTTATTAAACCATTATTAGTTGCAAGCAAGTTTCTTCTCTTCAGTTTCTTCACATACAACCATATTTTATGAAACATTTTTACATATACACATGAATAAAATAAATAAATAACAAAATGTTTCATTATTAATCAGTTCCATAGTGCATCAATAACACTTATGTAATATATAATTATTTTCAAGTGAGCATGGATGTCAAATACACTCATCATTGTTTATAAAAGGGATAGCAAAGAGGAGAGTGCAATACTTTGTATGTACTTGAAATATGCAGTTACCGGCTTAACTAGCTTACTATACATTCAGTAGTTGTGCTGCACAGTGAAAATTACTGAAAATCTACAATGTGTCACCACAGCTGTCATAATGTAAATGACTATTTTAACCTACATGGTACATAGAAGGTCTTTATTTTAAGCAGATAGTGTAAGATGTCTTTAAATTGACTTACAGAGGTCTAGCCTTCAGTGTAAGAAGGCTAGACCTCAAGATATCTGAATGCTTTTAAATGTTGTTTAAAAACTCTATATCGAAACAAAAAGTGTAAAGGTAATATTCAATACAATCTGAGAAATTTCTGTAGAAATGTAATGAAATTGTATTGCATATGATACTGTATATTAAAATGTAAGCTGAAATAATTACTGCTCCCTTTAGGATTCGCCACAGCAGAGCACCTCCCTCCATCTCACGATGTCTCTAACATCCTCTTCTGTCACATCAACCCTGAACATGTTCTCCTTCATTAAATCCATAAACCTTCTCCAACTAACTTTGTCTCCAACTTGAGCTGCCCCCTCATATTCCTCATTTCTAATGTTACCAGTGAACACTACTTATTAATTTGTAAACTGTAAGTTATTGCAGGTTATGCACAGCTGGGATCCTACCAATTACTCAGACCCTAATGTGAATGGATGAAGCAGTACTTTGGCAAGATAAAGTGGAGTGCAAGAACAAAATACTTAAAGGACAACAGTTTATACAGAGTGGGAGATAGAAACAAGACGGGAACAGAGCAAAGACAGGGAGATAATGACAAAAGAGGAAGAATAAAGATACTGTGTTGCTCAGCTGAAAGACAGATACCTAGATTAAGGTTTGGAAAGGGAGACAACCGTGGGCTGATAGGAGAATCAGGGAGAGAGATGAGAAGGGGAAAAACAAAGATAAAGAGCTTTGATTAGGGTTTATTGCCCTCTTGCTCCTGTTCCTTTACTTTTCCTCTTATTCCATTTGAGCTGTTTTTGTATAAGGTGACAAAGACTGGGATGTACCAGTTAATAAAACTGAAATAAACCCCTCCTACAAAAACACAGCACCTGTTACTTGTTTTGTTTACACTTTAACATATTTTATGAATACTGTAGAAAGTTTTGCCTCCCAGGTAATTTTATTTAACCAAGTTAATGAAGGAATGGTTAAATATTCAATTGTTAAATGAGGCTTAATGGAGAGCTATTATTCTTTTCCTTATTTTCTGTTACATATGTGCCAGAATATGTTTTTATACGGCTGCACTGTAAGATGTTCATGGCCAAATTTTCAAATAATGAAGTAAATGTATGTGAAAGTGATTCCCCTGTGGAAAAGCTCAGGTTCCAAATGTTTCCTCTGCTTTTGTACTATGGTCATCCAATGTGCTGTCACCCCTGAAGACCAGGATTTGGTTCTGTTTGGACTTTTTACATTTTGTACTTTGCTTTGTTCCATTGCTAATTTCGTTCATTTTTCATTCTGGTTAGATTTAGACACAGACAGTTACCTGTGTCACAAACCGGGGCCCACGGCCATGACAAAAAAGGGAGATGCACAGCAATGCCGATTAAAATGTTTTTTTATTTTGAATTAAATGAACACAAGCAGAACTAAAACTAATCATGATATGTGTAGTCAGTACAATCAGTAGTGTCAGTGAGTGCATGAGTGTATGCAATGTGTATGCAATAGTGTATGCAATGTTGTCAAGTGCAAGAACCCAAACCAAAAGCCAAAGTATATAAGGCCAGATTAGACTTTGCCAGAAAACATCTAAAAGAGCCTGTGCAATTCTGAAAAAAGTCTTTGGAGAGATGAAGCCAAGATTAACTTGTCCCATAATGAGAAATGTATGGAGAAGGAGAGAAACAGCTCATGATCTGAAGCATACCACCTTAACTGTCAAACATGGTGGAGGCAGCATTATGGCATGGGTATGTACAGCTGCCAATAGAACTGGTCACTAGTGTTTATTGAAGATGTGACTGCTGATAGAAGAAGCAAGATGAATTCTGAAGTGTACAGGGCTATATTCTCTCCTCAGATTCAGCCAAATGCTGCAAAACTGATTGGACAGCACTTCATGGTGCCAGTGGATAAAAAAACGAAAGCGTACCGCAAAAGCAACCCAAAGAGTTTCTCAAGGCAAAGGAATGGGATATTCTTCAATGGCCACTCAGTCGCCTGATCTCAGTCCAATAGAATATGCTTTTCAGTTGCTGAAGGCACAACTGAAGGTAGAGAGAACCTCAAACATGCAACAACTGAATGCACAGTAAAAGCCTGGCAAATCATCTCAAGGAAGGAAACACAGCATTAGGTGATTGCCGTGGTTTGTAGACTTTAAGCAGACATTGACTGCAAAGGATTTTCATCCCAGTATTAGAAACGATCCTTCAAATTTTTAGATCATTTTAGTTTGTCCAATTAAATTTGAGTCTCTGATAATAGGGGACTGTGTAAAAAAAAACCAATCCTAAACAGTCAATGCAATAGTTTTATTAAACTCCTTGAATTAAAGCAGAAATCACATCATCAATATTTGATTTACAATCCACTGTGGTAGTGTACAGAGGCAAAATTGCAAAAATTGTTTCATTGTCCAGATACCTATGGCAGCATTTAAAATTATACCAGATATGCCCCAAAGTCAGTGAAATTCCTTGTTTAAGTTAGTTGTAACTCTTGTAAAAGTAAATTCACATTTTTTGCATCCAGTTCAAATTTTGCCAGTTTTGCCACTGACCAAATGCTAATTGTGCAGTAATTTGAAAATAAAAAAAAAAAACAGAATAGGAGAAACTATTTTCACAGCCTCTTTGGACACTCTAAAATAAACTTATTGTTATTTAAAATTCATCAAGTTGTGCTTGCCACACTTAACCCACTGTACAGCGTGTAATTTGATCTGGAAGAAAAAAAAAAAAATCCATCGGCTTAAGTCCAAAGAGCAAGTGTGTTATATTAATAAACATGCGCATATGGTAGAGTCCCACCTTCAGAGAGATCTGTAGGTTTTCATTTGGAAAGAATTTAGCTCAAGCCCTAATGAAATATTCACCATTCAGTCCCCCTGGGGCTCCACCAGACTCGACATATGGTCTTTGTTTGACTCCTTACACATACTGTAGTGCTTAGCTTAAGCTTTAAATCTACTCACATGGTTGGAAGAAACATTATGGGCACCTGTGAGCATGTGCTGTCTCTGTTTGTGCATATTTTCCTGTGCTCAGTTACTTATTTCTCATCAGCCAAAGTTCAAATAAGCTCTTCGGCGCTCCCCAGGGAGCACCTCGAAACCCTCTTCAGACAACAATGAACTAGAAGAGAGCCTTCAAAGCTCTCTTCTAGTTCATTCTCTCAGGTGAGATAACTATCATCTTTCTGTCCAGTTACAAGGTTCGAAATGGTGGCAGAAAAATGAACTGAATTCATATCCTTCAGATTTTATTTGGTCCACTGAATTCCATTTTCTTCTCATTCGTGAAGGAACTTAAATGAAATAAAATGTGACCCCATCATCTAAAGACAACTGACCTCCCAATAAATCTAACATGATTACACAGTTTAAACACTCATTTCCCTGCCCGTTTATAGTCCAATAATCCATTAAAGCAACGTACAAAATATGAAATATTAACCATACTGTTTACAGCGCTTAGCCAGCTTCAGTATAATGATATATTGTACTAGGAATTATTGTTCCCATGGGTGCTCTTCAGACTCTCCTTGACTCCAGTGTTATAATGTAAAGCACAATCTGCTTAATGGTAAAAATGCTTTAACATTTCAAATGATCTTTACAAATATTACACCTATAAACAGGCTTCATGATGGCATTACATATTCAGGTATGGTGTATGTTTGAAGCAGAATGAACAGGCATATCCTGATGCAGGCAAAGAGAGGTGGAGAGAAAAATATATAAAAAAATAATAAGTCCTATAACACAGCAGCACGGTGATTAGCTGGTCATGTTCCTCCTTATCTGGACTGACAGGGCACATCTGTGGAGGGGACTTGGTGGCTCTGAGCAATAGGAAACCAGGTGTGAATATTTCAGCAGATACATGAGCATATGGAACATCTGGACAGCTGCACGAACGACTTGGAAAAAGTGAGTAGATAGAAGACTGAGTAGTCCCACATATGGCACTGAAACTAGTGTGTCAGGGTAAGAATTTTACATGGCAATGACATATCTGACTTTCTCTTCACTAACAATTCAATTCAAGGTATCAGCCAAAACCTAGTACCTACCAATATCTACAGTGCTATTTCTAGAATGCCAAACTATTCAGATACAGTTTCAGAGAAGACATTTTGGAACCCTTTGAAGTTTCAATGTTTCTGAATGAGTATGACTTATAGCATGATCAGATTTTTAACTAAGCCCTAAAAGCAGAAAAAATTAAATCAAATGTTTAAATTGTATCCAATATTGTGTGGAACTCTTCATATAAATGCATACCTTTACACTTGTGAAAAGTTACATAAACCATAAACTTTGTTTGGTAAGATTACCAAATCTAGATGCATCAAATTGTGTCAGTTCATAATGATTAATATACATACAGTACCAGTCAAAAGTTTAGACACACTCCAAACTTATGACTGGTACTGTACATATTCTGTTGTTTATTTTCACATACACAAGGTGTCTAGATCATTCAGAATTTATGAAGACAATCTTTGGTATGATTAGCTAAACTCAAGCATTAAGGCCCTTTCACACCGGATGCGTTGCGTAAAAACGACACGAAATTCCGAATCTTTCGGATGCGAACCTGTCGTGTAACCTATATACACACAGGACGCGTTGCGTTTTTGCGACTAAATCCTCCCTATATAACGCACGGTGGGAAAAAAAATGCAGTCGACATCAAGTGATGATGTAATGGTCCTGATGTTTCTAAACAAGAGAAGGAAGAAACAGAGTTTATGGGTTCATCCAACTCATAAGAAAGCAGCAGCAGGGAGAGTTTCATGGTTTGATCACGGAGCTGAAGCTGCATCACGGATGCTTTCACTCAAATTTCTGGATGTCAGTGGGACAGTTTGAGCTCTTGTTGGCAGAGTTGGGATCACATGTGAGGAGGCAGAGGATAATATCAGAGAGCCGACTGACCCGGAGCAGCGTGTAGCTGCGTGTGTGAGGTAAAATATTATGATTTTATTGTTCCCACATCACTGTATATTCAGTACATCGGTTCGTGTTTTGAGCTATGACCTTGCATGCTGCTAAATGCAGTACTCTGATTGGTCAGTCCTGTTTGTTCGCTTGCGAAAGTCAGAAAAATCGAACTTGATCCGAAAAAATAAATGCTGCAAATTCGTCCTGTGAAATGACGCGGTCGGTGTGAAGGGCTGCATTAAGAACAGGAGAGTCCGAAAAATATTTTTAACGCACGAAACATTTGCACAGAATTTACGCGTCCGGTGTGAAAGGGCCTTTAGCCTCAAAAGCGGTTTACTATGAAGGATGTTCAACATAGCAAGGCTTTCTTTGGTCAGCTGGCTTGACAAAAACTAAAACTCCAGTCAGAGACAGTGGGTATCACAACGGTAGGCATCAGGCTTTGTACACACTCACACAAAAAGGGCTGTTTCACATGTCAAATGACTCTTCTTCTGCACTAAATGAACCTATGAGCGCTGCCTATTCCAGTCAGAGAGATTATCAGATGGTGGTGATAAAATGGTAATAAAAATCTATAAGGGGCATAAAAAGTAAGAGAGCAGAATGCAACACTGTTGCAAATGAGATTAAGGCTGCAGAAAATCCTTAATCTTGGGATTTTAACTTAATTTAATATGTTTTAAGGCTTAGGGATCATTCACAATTATCAACATTTTCCAAAGTGTACAAAGAGTATTCTTTTTCAGACCCCTCTCTCCAAAAGTGTACAAAGAAAATGTTGATCTTTTTTCATGACATTTATTTTCACCTGGTTCTTTGGTATTTTAATGTAATAGGAAGTATTAAAAACATCCTGGTGTTGAAAAGTTCTGGAAATCTTGGTATCAAACATATTCTTTCCTATCTATTAAAACATTCTATTGTTGCACTAATAAAAATCCATCCATTCATTCTCTTCTGCTTATCCTTTTCAGGGTCGCGGAACGGCTGGAGCCTATCCCAACTGTCATAGAGCGAGATGCAGGGTACACCCTGTAATAAATATAGATATACCTATATATTAGAATTTATAGGGTGCAATAAATGGATTTGAATGTGAATGTGTACTGCACTGCATGTACACAAAATGTACAGGCCGCCACACTGTACACAGTGGCAGTGGAGCAATTTGTCACCTGAATAGCCAGTCTTGTGCCAAAAAGTGATATCAGGTATTTGCCAAAATAATGATTGGTTGTATTTAAATTGCTGTAGATTAATTTTTGGCCTAAAATCTGTGAAACACGTCAAACATATCTCTCATGAACGATATTACATCATTTTGTGCAAGAAACAATACTCCAGCCACAAGGTAGAAGTTTCCACTTCCTTGTTGAATTTATCTCCAGTGGCTTTGGCTGCTTTCCACACCTGCTGTGTTGCACTCACAGCTTTTTCGTTATATCGTTAGTAGAGTCTTTTTGTGAATCAATGATGGCCTATTTTAGAGAATTCAATGAGGCCTTTGAATTGATCTGCCAGACCAGAGGCCGTAATGCTGCAGACCACACAATAGCGCAGTGGTGTACAAGTCAACAAGAGTGGATGCCTCAGGCAGTGGCGGTCAGGTGGCAGTGCTCAATTTACAATAGTTCTGACTGACATTTTCTAACTTTTTGAAAAGTGTACGTTGGGTGTTAACCCTCTCCCCCTTGCATACGGTTTGTACGCTTTGGAAAATGTTGATAATTGTGAATGATCCCTTATTCCTAATGTGATGGCGCCACATTAGAGCTCTGAAACTTTAAACTTGATATATTTAAATAATAAAGGTTACTGTACCATAACCTACTAAAGAAGATGTGGAAACTGGATTAGTTTGTCCCCAGATTAAAGTGGAATAATTATACTGATTGAATAAGTAATCTTGGTAAATGGATTGGTTCTTATATAGTGCTTTTCTACTCTACATGAATGCTAAGAGCGCTTTATACAGCATGTCTCATTCACACCAGGGTTATAATAGTTTTGGATTTTACATTATCGTTTAGTTTTATTTAGTTTTAATTAGTTTTCAGAGTGGTTTTTCTCGTTTTTATTAGTTTTTATTTTTGGTTTAATGCTTAGTTTTAGTTTCGTTTCGTTAGTTTCAGTATTAGTTTTAGTATTTTCAGACTTTGTCAGGTGCAAGATTCAATGCGCAAAAGTAACTATTGTGTAATAAAAACTCACCAAAAGATACCATAAAGAAATATATTCAACAACCAACGGTTCACAAGACAGAAGCACTACGTGCTAAATGTGTAATAATTAGGACACACATGAACATCAACAGGGAGAAACAAAGAAAAACATGAACTCCCAAACTCAATAAATTCTACAATAAACTCCCAATAAACTCCAGTGTCAGTGCAGTAGATTAACAACACCTACATGTGGTGTTTGACAAAAACAAACTCTTTGAAGGAGTCAAAGGTCAAATCCAGCTGCATCCTGATGTTCTCCACCACCCGAAGCTGCTTCTGTTTTTGAGCTAGCTTGGTTAGATGCTCGCTGATTAGACTCGCAGGGTCTTTACAGCCTCTGTACACAACCTACGGAAGTGTCTGACCTCATGTCCGCATTTATGCTTGTGTAGCTGTGTGTGTTGTGTGTGTTAATTACCTTGTGGTCGTGTGCTGCGGTGCCAGCTGGGACTTTTTTTGGTCCTGGCTCTTTGTGCTCACTTTTTTGGCTGCAAACATATTTGTCCCTGTTTTTCCACTTCCTTCATTTCCTCACGTCCATTCCGACAGCAGTCTCCCTCCAGGAATTTGCTGACATTTGTGAGGCCTTATATTGATGCTTTGATTATTATTCCTGATTGTTATTCTCTCACTGATAAAGTAGATGGAAATGCACAAGAACTGAACAGGTTAATCACAGCGTTGCGGCAGCGTGGACCCGCTCTGAACCCGGTCGGTTCAGAGCGACTCTGCCGCTTTCTTGTGCACACGCACGCACACCGCGGTCTGCCCGACGGCGCTCCCAGCTTAAACTCGGAGAGCGGAAAAATGATCAATCCACAATAATTTCAGTTAGTTTTAGTTAGTTTTTTAAACTCACAGTACAGTTTTAGTTAGTTATCGTTTTTTCCTTTTAATTGTAGTTTTTATTTATTTCAGTTAACGACAATGTTTTTTCAATTTCAGTTTTCGTTATTTCGTTCGTTTTCGTTAACTATAACCCTGATTCACACACTTTCATAACAGCACTTTCTACCTCTAAGTGCTTTCTATCTAAATTTCACACACACAGTTACACTCCAATGCACACACTGGGAGCAACTTTGGCATGCAGATTAAAGCAGCCAGGGATCAAACCATCAAGCTTCCGATTAGTAGATGACCTGCTCTACCTCCCGAACCACAGCCACCCCCAATTCTTGGTGAAAAATGCCATGATCAATTTTCTGATCTGTGTTCTAGTAGCTCCAGAATAACAGCAGATTAGAACCAAGTATAAAAACATTTGCACAATTTCTGCATCACTAACTGAATACATGCAAATTCCAATGACAGCGCAACAAGCAGTTTCTGTAACTTTCCAGCTGGGCTTCATTCATGATGTCAATCAGGTATGGCTCCATAACTTGCACATATAAAATCCCCTAGCAAAGATTTTATATTGCACTAAAACATGCTGGTATAACCTGCTCTCAACCAGGTTATGCGTTTAGCATAAACATGATAATTTAGCCAGGTAAAAAGCCAAGTAAAAAAAGAAACATAGACATAGACAAGACATTTTTGTGATAGAAATCTCTGACTTTAAGCTCGACATAACTTAAAGTCAGTGTCTATGTCAAAGTCTAGACTAGCATGTTGCACTTAACATGCATTGAATGTGAAGCACTTGAAGACATAGCAAATTATTGGTGTTTAGCTATTCACATGAATGAACGGCTCATAGTAGAACATTTTTCAATCATCTTGTTTAGGAAGGTATTTCTATATTCTAGATAATAGAAGTTATAAGTAATAAGTTGTAATCTAGTGAGGCTTTGCTCATCTACACTCACACCTAAACAATTACACATTTTATTTTCACTTAAAAATTCTTTCAAGCATAATTGATGGCACACCACACATCATATCGATAATGAGTAATTTCATATGCAGTACATAACAGCGTGTGTTCATTTAGATTTGTGTTTGCATGTCTATGATTTTGTCATGATTTGCTGCTTATGCATCCACTCATAGCATGAAAATTGTTATTGTGTTCCTCGTCATTGCCTCCAGCTGCTTCAGAACAACACAAACAAAGGCAGTGTGGCCCCCATCCCTGGCTCCTACTTCAGACTCAAACATCGGTCCCCTCTGGGCAATAGACACTGTGCTCATTCATTAACAGAGATATCATGGCAAAAGCAAGCATGAGCCCAAGGAATCAGGGAAAAGGAGAGTAAGAGAGGATGAGGTGTTTCGCTGTTGTATCCCCATCCACCTCTTTTCTCGAGTGGTCCTAATTACCTAGTGTGTGATGTCTCTGTCATCTCAGTCTCTCTTCCCAGCTACAGTAGGCCCTCGGTGGGTTGAGGAAGTTGGTGTCATGCTGACCATGATATTGTGCTGCTGTGCTTAAGCTTTCCTCCTCCTAAGCTAGCATGGTAATACTCATTAAAGGAGATACCAAAGGGACTGACCCTGAGTCATCATCTTCTGCCCTACATTCCCCCCTCTCACTTTTGCATGACTGGATGGGCCATTAACTGTTCAAAAACCAAATTCCCTCCAGCACGACTTTTACACATGAGACAGCATCTGCTGTTATGGGGAGTTTGAGTGACTGACATTACCTCATTTTCTGCTCGGACATTAATACTGTAGGGGCTGCCACCCATTGCTTCATCATATTAGTTATTTTAACTGTTTATTTTCCCTCACTCTGGGGATTTTTTTGTTTTTGTTTTTGTTTTTATCTTTCCACTCTTTGAATGACAAACTGAATGTATTCATAGATGATGAATCTCTGAGCTATCTGAGGAAAGTTTAAAACTTTTTAAGTTGGTAGTTTGGCACTGCGGCAGGCAAGCAATACCAGATAAACACAGATGAGTTGGAAAGCATGATTGGATAATGATCTGCAGACTGATCTTTTAGCAGAAGTCATCAGGAAGCTGAGAGGAAGAGGATAGACAAGCTCATCAGGAAAGCCAGCTCTGTCCTAGGATGTCCTCTCGACTCAGTGCAGGTGGTGGGAGACAGAAGGACTCTGACCAAAATAACATCACTGATGGACAAGGTCTCCCATCCCATGCATGAAACTGTTGCTGAGCTGGAGAGCTCCTTCAGTGACAGACTGCTGCATCCTAAATGCACAAAGGAGCGTTATCGTAGATCCTTCCTCCCAGCAGCTGTAAGACTTTATAACCATCACTGCTCCCAACAAAAACCAAAATAGCCTACACAATGTAGGATAATATATAATATACTGTAAATAGTCCGGCCTGTTAAGGTTCAACACACAGGCACATCATGTACATTGTATATAGTGTTATTATTATTAGTAGTATTAAGGTTAATATTGTTTGTTGATTTTATATATATTCTTTTCTTAATAGTGTGAATTATTATATCTTTATTTATATTTATAATAACTGCGGCTGCTGTTACACCCAAATTTCCCCTCTGTGGGACAATAAAGGCTGTTTCTTCTTCTTCTTCTATCAAAAGCAACTGCTCACAAAGCCAGCCACTGCTGTAGCAACACTTTTTTTTTTCAATATAGATTTTCAAAGGGAAAGCGTGGCCTGATTTGGTCCCTCAGGCAGTTTTCCTCAAGAAAATTTACCAGAGTCTCTTCTGTTTATTCAACTTCATCCAAAAGCTTATATGCCCTGACCTGTCTCATCCAATTAGCCTAATTGGAGGAATAATTCCCCATCTGTCATACATAGCACTCTTTCACCTGTGGGGTCACACTGATGTTAACCTTCACTTTGGCATAACAATACAAGAAACCACTGAACAGAATATAAATGTAAAAAAGTTTGACATAATACATTCTTGTCTTTCATGTGTAATAGCACTACAGAGAAGTTTCTGTCACAAGGTTTATCTCTGGGGAGAGAAAAAAATACCCTCTTGCCTTCTGAACTGTTTGGATGACACTACATTGAATTCCTTTTCCTGTGTTGTATTTTCTAATACTTGGGCAGCCAATAACGTGGGTGTGCTTGGCCATGAATTATAGATCTGTTGTTGGAACAGTGTGTGTGGATATGAACTGTGCATGCAGGGGCCAGATAAGGCCAGATTTATACCTTTAGCTGCCAGGAGCAGTCTCGGGGAGCCAGCTCACAAATTAAATTGAAATTGAGTTTGAGGGAGCTAATCAAACAGTCGTAGCACCCTCATACAACACGATGTCCTCTTAACATACAATGCATGCAGGATGGGGACACATGCTTAAAGATTGCTTTTCCTCTTGATCAGCAAAGTGACTCATGGTCTTGTGTAAATTCATCTACATACACTAGAGGCTGGATGGGGTCAGATGCAGTTAGGAAAAACATTTTGTTTCGTGATTATGAAGACAAATTCTCTGTCAGTATTCTGGCGACCACTATTTAAAACTATTTTAAGTGATCCATTTGTAACTATTACACAAAGGGCACCACGCATTAAAAGTTTTACTCAAATAATTGAGGAGGGGCATCTTGTTATTACTTTACTTTGCTGCTCTCATTGATGTTGATGCCACTGTTTCAGTAATTTAGTTTACTGTTGCACCCTCCATCTTTTACGTTCACTATTAGAGTCTAAGAGATACATGGTGACAAGGTGGATACAGTCGACAGGTTCTCAGTGTGCAGACTCAGACTGAAGGGATTTGTTATTTTGCAGAACTGGTCAGGCATCAAAGGATGCCACAAGCCAAGGCTTTATCAGCGATTTTCACTCTCAGTGTCAGTGTTAGTGACCTGGAAGATGGGTGAGATTCTGCTCAGTGTTCAGATTATAAGAGGATATTAGAGTATCTTTAGTAATTAAGACAAATACAGTTTCTGTAAATTAGAAAAAAAAGATACATTTAAATGAATTTAAGTCTGTATTCTTCCTAAAAACGGTCCTTCCTCAAACTGCTGACATGCTTAAACAGTTATCATAAAAGTAGAAAAATTTCATGGGAAATTAATATATTGATGAGTCGCAGCATTCAGTCTCCAAGAACTCTGAAGGTATCTGGCACAAGAGGTTTACATCAGATCCATTAAGTTTGCAAGTTATGAGTTGAAACAATCAAGGATCAGACTTGCTCAGTTGTGTCGCTGAAAACCCTCTTGCTGCATCACGATTTGTCTCTTGGACCACTGTTGGTGGGTGCTACTGTAAACCATGGCTTCCCAGGAAAACCCTACAACCCTTTCTATTTCAAAGATGCCCAAGTCCTGTCATTTCTTCCCAATCCAGCATAGCTATTTCCAGCTGCTTCCTTGTTCACGCAGGGTCGCCACAGCTCTGGATGTTTGATTTGGTATATTTTTACTCAGGTTCCTGACACAGCCCCAAAGGGATTTGTGCCTCCTCCTGAGATAAAGTTGGAGCTCTTTCAATTGATAGGCAAATGTGTAAATCACTACACTATGATCTTCCAAATCCAGCATGTTGAGTACATTAACTGACAGCTCTCCAAATGTCTGTGATTGTGTGCGGTGCAAATGTATTTGCATTATTGGTGAGTGATCTCAGATTTCATCTTATATGGAAAGAGTATGAAAAATAAAAGTAACATAAATAGCAAATCAAATGTACTAGTAAAAAATATGTTTTGCATTTTGAAAGGGGTATTAAGTAGTATTTATGACATATACAGTATAGTATAGTCACAGAAAAAAGTATTTGTGTAAATTTGGAAACCAAAGGATTTCAAAGGCTCAACTTCAGTGTTATTAATGGGTCACGGTATTTCTGATATTGCTATGTAATGTGGCGATTTTAAACTGTATTTACAGGGGATTTGCCTTGCCTGCATCACGTTGTGCAGTTGCTCATGCAAAACCTTTCTGGATTGATCCCCGCTCCACATAAACCCACCCCAGCCCAGCCATCCATTTCCTGGACAGAGATCTGAGGAAGCATAGGGTACCCCTGGAGGTCTCAGCTTGGACATTTTTGTTGTTGTTGTTAATTAATTACCTCCCTAAAGTCTGACTGGGCATCCCATGCTGAAATATCACCCAATGCTGTGTTCTCATTTTTTTTCTTTTTGCTTCACTCTGCTCTCTCTTTGCCCTCCTTTTCGTGTCTGTGGATCCAAGGAGCATATCTAGCCTGGAGATGAGCTTGAGGGGACAGGCAGATCCTTTAGAAAATGTGGGAAGGGTTTAAATACAGACATATTATAAACTGATATTTATTCTACATTATTATTTGTGGATCATACAGAGCAGTTATTTGAGTTTTTTTCAAATTAGTTTTTATTTTTATTTCATTTTAAAGGTACATTTTTTAAGGTGTTAGTCCATTAAAAATACATGGGAGCTGGCGCTGTTTTTTAAAGACGCCATGTTGCCCCACTATCTTGAACACAGCAGCTGAGATGGACATCACCATTTCACCTAATTGCATTTTATGTACCTGGCTAGAGATTTGTCACATATCTAGTATGCCTTATAAGTTAATTATAATTTATAGATCACAAATAGCTCTTTCAAATTATATATGACCATTTAACATTTGTATGTGTATATTTTCATCATTTCGTTCTCATTATATCTTTCTCCTCCTCCTCTTCAGCTGCCTCTTCCACCACTGCTCTCTCCTCCCTCATTTCTACCCCACCCTCTTCCTCCTCACCTCAAGCCTCATCTCCTGAACTGAAGTCAGGGCTCTAACATATGAAAACATGCTTGTAATAGTCCCAATACTGTCGCAATTACTTATTCTCAGCAGTTTAGACATGTAACCCTGCCTCCAGACAGCTGACAAAAACAGCTGGTTATAAGCTAACATTATGCCAGCTAATGTTGAGCTTGAGTGTGCTAAAAGTCACACTTTCCCTCTGAAAAATAGTTTGTTTACATTCTCACATCATATGAGAGTTTATTTGCCAAGTGTCCAAGTCCAACAATGTAAGATCCATTTCAGTGAAAGTTTCACTAATGTCGGCTATCAGCAGCTAACAGCGGCAAAACCAGCACCGCTTACCGTCAGAGAAGTTCAAGATATCCTCAACAACTCACCTCAGTATTGCTGTCATCAGATAGAGGTAAGCTTCACTGACACATTGACTGGTATCGGACTCCTATCACAAATTTTTACAGCCTCTTCCAGAATAAATAGTCATGGACACCAAGCATATTGACAGCTGGGACTGACAGCCAACATTCACTACAGATGAACAGTGGCTAGAATTTTTGAGGTGACTTGGGGATGAAAAGAGAAAATACCACAAAATATTTCTTAATACTTCTTTTATTCCTCATTTATTGCTAAGTGTTGATATTATTCAAATCTAATAAAATATAGCGGGTACAAAAATGTTTTTATACACAAACTGTAATAGAAACATGCCAACCGACCGCGGTCATTATGGGGGAAACTCAAAGCTGCCGTTATGGGTAAAATGTAAATTTAATGTTTTTGATCTCTAGATGTCGTGAATGGGTTTTTGTTAACCAGGGAAAGAATTCTGCTGTCTTCTGTGGTCTTTCAGGTCTTTTGCTGTTCCTAAATTGCACAGTTAATTCATTCTTTTTAAAAATTTACCAGAATGTAGCTTTGGCTACTCCAAAAGTTTCTGCTGTCTCTCTGACAGGGTTATTCTTGGTTTTCAGTCTAATGATGACCTCATTCACTTGCAGAGACATCTCTCTGAACCTCATATTGAGGATTTCAGTGAACAGCAACCAAAAACAGTAATCAAGAAAAATCAATACTTGGAATCAATTCCAGATATCCTGTCTACTAAATCTATTATGGAATAATGAGGAAGCAGCTCTCACCTGGCCATGAAACTGCTTGTCAGTCAGTTGTCCAATTTCATTCAAGCCTCTGAAAATGTGGGTGAAAAATTGCTATAATTACTAAATAGATAATACAATATTTTTTTCTTAAACCCCATGAACTAAAGCTCAAAGTCTGCACTTCTATCACATCTTGATTATTTGATTTAAAATCCACTGTGGTGCACAGAGGCAAAAATACAGAAATGTTTCTTTGCTGAAATACTTGTGGACCTAACTTAATGTAATGTAAATGCTTTGTCTTCATCGACAAACACCAGAGTTCTGTTCTAGAGGAGAATCAGCAGTTTGCAAATTTCAGGTTTTCCCATTTTATTTCAACACCCTTTAGCCCTGGAAGTAGGTACAAGTTTAATCCATATCAGCTGGTAAGTTGATCCACTTACATATATTTATTTTTCAACTTTTATTCACATCCAGAGAATCTAATACTGAATGAACAACCCATCAGTAACCTGCTTGGTTGTTAACTTTCATTCTATAGTGAATTATTTTACTCGTATCAGTAACTTTGGATTAAATCAATGTGTCTTACCTAACAAATGGATAACATTTAAATGCACCAGAAACCAGGTGCATAAACAATGGTGGTATACAGATTTCTGAATAAGTAGTTTGTGTGCAATAAATACAGACAATAGCTAAGCTAGTCACAATAGCCAGTGTTACACAATTGCTGAAAATGCCATTCTTCGTAGTAAGAGGTTCAGCCAATAGTGAAACTGACAGAGGTGTCAGTGTGCAAATGTTCATTTACAAGCATTTCTACATAATGTTGAAATGAGGCTCATGCAAATGTGCCTAGTTTCCAAAATCTGAGATTCATAACACAGAATTAGTCAAGATGATTAAAACGAATGTGCATGCATGAAAAGAATCACTTCTAACTTTTAACAACTAGTTTTAATTAATATTCTGTGGATCATCATGTTGTTTGCTCTTTTTTTCAAAAAAAAATTCATCAGAGTCTCTGCTACATGTAGAAGATCTGCTGCATGGCTAGTCATAACAGGATGACCGCTAAGCCTAAATGTTTAGATCAAACTATGGTATACCGCAGGCCATCATACTGTGCGTTTTTTGCTATTCATCACAATCTCTGCTACAGGTAGAAAATCTGCTGCATGGCCGGCCATAACAGGATAAAGAAACTCTTAAAGACAGTAATGTGCATCAAGCCAATGAGCCATTCATAGGCCCGGTGCCATCTCATTACTCTTCCAATGACACCAGCAGAAGCATGCCTAATGTCCCATTGTCTGTAGCAGTCAGAGACAGGAAGGGAGACAGGTTAAAGTTAAAAGAAAATCCACGCCACCACATCATCTGGTTTCCCCTTTTTCTGCTCATCTATGATTCTCTCTCGACTGTACCTCTCTCCTTCTCTTTTCACTTACTATATTCCTGTGGGATGCAATTTTTTAAATAGCTGCCTTTAAGCTCTCATTTCTAGTGACTTTTGAAAGCAGGGCTCCGATTTTTTGGCCATTACCATGATAATAGCTCAAGTTCAGATTCTAACTATGAACCTTTAGTCAGCCTTAAACGAGGTCCCTAATGGTCATGTTTTTAAGGGAGCAATGAGTCCACTGAATCGCAATACTCACCAGTCACTTATCCTAATTCTGTCTGGGCCACTTAAAATAGCTCTTCCTTTTCAACACTAAAGTTGCCAGTGAGTGCCACTGTAGGGCAGCAATATAATAGTTCTTACCAGGATGAAGGGTAAAATCTTAATGTTTAAGTAAAAATGAAATTATATTTAAGCACTGATCTTGATTCTTATTATTATGATTAAATAAACTGTAGTATATATGGTCAAGTCTCATCACTGCATGAAAAGAGGGATTTTTAATGTAAGTAGCAATGTAAAAATGCTGTCAAGAGGCAGCACAGAAAAATTCCCAGAGCTATTGAGAATTGATATGAAACCTGAATTTCAGTTTTACAAGTATGAAAAAGTTGGTAGTTCAGTCCCCCAGCCCGTACCTGTATGGAAAGTGAGAGGCTTCGGGCAGGGGTGGGCATACTTGTAGGTTGGGTACATTGAGTCGGAGTGGACTGTGTTCTGAGGTGAATGCACGGAGGTGGAGCTACAAGATCATTGGTACCTGTTGTGGCGGTAATCCCTGAACCACAAGGTGGACAATGGAGGTGAAGGGAGCTGTCAGGCTGAATAAGGAGTCTTATTGGGATTGGTTAGCCTGTGGGACTCCAGAGGTGGTAGACAATGGATCAAAGGTCAAAGAAATCTTTATTATCCGGGGGGGGCAAATAGAAAACAACAAGACACAACTGCAATCTCACATAAATAAATAAATAAAATTACCCCATTTTATTTCATAAACCCATTGCCACAGTAACAAGTTTTTTACCCTATTGGTCCGTGACCTTAGCATCACATAGCTGCAGCCTGAGGGGAGCGACCTGAAAGGGCGATGAAGAGGGTGACTGGAATCAGCCAGAGTGGACTTTTCTTAGGGTTCTGCCTTGTACACATCCCCCAAGTTGTTCACGGAAACTCCTGCAATCTTGCTGCATTGGATGGATGGATGGATGGATGGATGTGCTGTGAGGTATATAGGTGTAAATATGGATAATGAGGGCTACAACTGCTCCTAAGATGACACCTTTTTTTTAAGAAGTACACAGTCCATTTTAGATAGGATAAGATCTTCTCTCTTGCAAATAGATCAGGCTTAGTATAAAATTATATGCTCATAAAATGTAGCTAGAATAGATTGTCCTCATGTAAGCAGCTAAAAACCTTTATTACACTTTATTTCAACAGTTTACTTGAATAAGCGTTTGAATAAAGGGTTTTAAGAGTAAAATTGAAATACTTGACTATTAAGTCTGTTTATTTACTCTGTTTCGTAGGATTCACAATTTGACCATGATGTCACATGTGATTCGATAAGCTTTATGTTAGCAGAGGAATAACACAGGAGATAATGCCATGCTTGGAGAAGAAGTGGACAGAGGGAAAGAAGCTGAAGACTGAGAGGGAGAGAGGAAGATGACTGATTAGTTGAGCAGAACCAGAGAGTGTATTTACAAGAGGCTTTTTTACCTTGTATGTTGTAGGAAGTGGTGCGTTGTCTACTCAGAGGAAACTGCGGGCACTAGAAAAAATAGGCTACATGCCATCTGCTGTACAAATGTAACAGACGAATGGGTTTGTCTCACAAAGAAGCAGCCTTCTCTGAAAGTATTTTTTTCTTTTATACTTTTCCTGTTTTTGTTGTATGAGTGGGGTTCTGGTAAAGGTAATACTAAGAATTAAGATTTTAGAGAAGATTATGTCTCATCTTTTCCAAAAATGAAAATGCAAAGACTGTATAAAAAATGAATTTTTTTTAACAGTGAGTTTCAAGGCATATAATTCAAGTCTAATTCAAGCCGTGAATATTACCATACCTGGCAAACTTATTACCTGGACCAATTACTGAACATTTGCTTTGCTTTCAATGATTTAACCCACCATTAGCCAGCTAAAGTATTTTCTTTCTTTCTTTCTTTCTTTCTTTCTTTCTTTCTTTCTTTCTTTCTTTCTTTCTTTCTTTCTTTCTTTCTTTCTTTCTTTCTTTCTTTCTTTCTTTCACAGAAAGGTTTGGCTAAATGTGCAGGTACTTCCTCTTTTTTCTCTAAACATTTTCTAATGATTAACTTTACTAAAAAAGGTCTAAACCTTTTTGTACAAAGAGTTTACTATAGTAATATTTGAAACAGCACAATGCCTTTCTTTTCTTTTCTTTTTTTCATGCTTGGGGCTGTATAAACTTTTTGGATTGTACTGTTTAGTTCACTTTAATGCCCACACAGCTAAGCTAAATAGCTAAGCCATGCAATAATGGATATTTAATGTGCATATTTGCAAGTTAGCTGGGAACATACTGTAGAAGTAAATGGAGTTTTAAACCTACTTTCAGAGTTAATGTAATTATGCATCTAGCTACAGCTGATGAAATGTTCTTGTGATGACCTGAAGAGGCGAATGCTTTTTCTGCCTCAGAAATCATGGCTTACTGTTTCAAACATTAAAGTGAATTATACAATTCTCAATGGAAACATTTACAAATCTTAATTAGATTTTGACACATATAACACTTAAGGCCCCAGTCACACATGCTTAGCGATCCCTTGGCAACCCACTGGTAACCTCCTATTCTAGTAAAAATTGTACCTTACCACTGAAACCATCACGTTTGGAAAGGGACAACTTTTACTTTGAATGTGTTCTGGTTTGTGTTGCACTCTTCATAGTTGCACAACTGCTTAGCGATTACTTGGTGACTGTTTGCAGATGAGTCAGCGTTTTCACCTAGCAACAACCAGCAAACTCCAGCAACCACTTGCAACTGGGACAGGGAATGCTCATTTTTCCCTAGTAACCAATAGCTACCAGGCAGTTGGCATGTGTGGCTGGAGCCTAATGGGCAAAATATGGTTCTACATTGGCAGTATGTTGACAGGCCTTAGTGAGCTATAGACAGCCTGTATACTTACAGAGTGTGCCTGTAGCCAGGGGGAGGCAGTGTTCAAAATCTATGGTACAGCCATCTGTGCGCTACCCTTCTTTGTGCTGTTGTTGGTCCAGCCACAGAGAAGAGCAAACTTATACAAAGAGCTGAAGTGAAACCAAGTGTTAAAAACAATGAAAAGTGTCCACTGCAGCCACTGTCTGTGGTTTTCATGCTGTACCTTTTGATCCTTGATGTATTTTTCACATTTCTCCCATTCCTGGTGAATTCTGCTTCCCTGTTCCAGCCCACTTTTCAACCAATCAGCATTCAAACTATGCACAGCATCATCCACGTGATGCTACATGCTGCTGTGTTTTTGGAAGACCATGCATAGATTGAAAACCCTTTGCAATAGGTTCTGCATAGGCAAATACCGATGCAAACAAACACAACCACAGCACCATAAAACAGACACAAGGAGGGTGCGGATCAGACACTAAGATCACTTTCTTTGCTAAAAATTAATGCCATACTGAATCAACTGTGTACTGCATAATACTCTCTACCTGAAACTTGCATCACTCAAGTTTCTAAAAGCTAGCAGTAGTGATTTGCTTTTCCAAATACATAGAGCAGGCTGTGATATGTGACCGTGTGTTTCTAAGAGTCTCATTTTATGTTTTTGTTTCACCTAAATTTAGGTGCTTCACAATCATGAATGCCCTATGGCCTCTATTAAGATGCTTGCACTTATACCTGTTGAACAATAGTAATAAGGCTAACCTGTGGTCACAGCCCACAGACTGCTACTTTTGCCCTTTTACTCTGTTGCTGAGCGTAGCATAGAATTTCTTGCATCGATTCCCAAGAGGTGGATGATTTAATACTATAATTTATGGCTTTTCTTTATTTTTTATATAACAGCTGCCATGTATTGTTTTCACCTTGAGACAACACCAATGGAAGAAAATGCCACAAAATACTATTTTGAAGATGTTCTTGTCCTTTTGTCTGCAGATTTTGCAAAGGCATCACAATTGCAAGATACAGTCACCAAAATTTACCAGTCTGTAAGTGAGAATAAAATGAAAGATGCATTCAAAGGTGGATGCTATTCTAACTACAAATACTAAATGAAATTTCTTGATCTAGTATATAAGCATAACATGGCTTCAGGGCTGGTGTGGTACCATTGCACAACACAGTCTCAGAAGAGTTTGAGAAAATTGTAATTTTATTGATTTGTGCTCATGGAGATGAAAAACAACTAACAGAGTCTGCAGTCAGTTTGTGAAATAGTCATAACATTTTAGATTCATTGATGTTCATGTAAATGAATTGTACTGCTTTTATTTTGATCAAGAATCAAAGTCCACATTAAGGAGCAGGATGTGGAGGTAGGCGCAAGTCATTCGTCATCCACTTAAGGGACTACATTTCATTTCTCACATGGTTTCAGCATTTTCACACTGCTTTTTATTTTATTACTTTTTACACTTAATTTCTATTTTCATTCACTGCTTTTTGTATATTTAAAGGCACCAACAACTACTTGGTTAGGGAAATGTTTCAAAAAAGATCTTTCATTTGGGTGATTTCTTGGCTGGTTTGGGTTAAAATACAACCTTTTCCCAATCATTATCAAAGCATTATCATTATCATTATCTTTTACTGAACTGCTAGAGTGGCACTCTAGACTGCTTTGGTATACAGAGGAATTCATGCTCAACTCAAGGTGCCCGCAAGATGCCCATGTCCTGTAGTTGTGAAACAAGCCCAAATCATTACCCCTTCAACACCTTGCTTGACACTCGGTATGAGGTATTTGTGTTGACATGCTGTGTGTATGTATATACACTGCTCAAAAAAATAAAGGGAACACTTAAACAACACAATATAACTCCAAGTAAATCAAACTTCTGTGAAATCAAACTGTCCACTTAGGAAGCAACACTGATTGACAATCAATTTCACATGCTGTTGTGCAAATAGAATAGACAACAGGTGGAAATTATTGGCAATTAGCAAGACACACTCAGTAAAGGAGTGGTTCTGCAGGTGGGGACCACAGACCACTTCTCAGTACCTATGCTTTCTGGCTGATGTTTTGGTCACTTTTGAATGTTGGTGGTGCTTTCACACTCGTGGTAGCATGAGACAGACTCCACAACCCACACAAGTGGCTCAGATAGTGCAGCTCATCCAGGATGGCACATCAATGCAATCTGTGGCAAGAAGGTTTGCTGTGTCTGTCAGTGTAGTGTCCAGAGGCTGGAGGCACTACCAGGAGACAGGCCAGTACACCAGGAGACGTGGAGGAGGCCGTAGGAGGGCAACAACCCAGAGGCAGGACTGCTACCTCCGCCTTTGTGCAAGGAGGAACAGGAGGAGCACTGTCAGAGCCCTGCAAAATGACCTCCAGCAGGCCACAAATGTGCATGTGTCTGCACAAACGGTTAGAAACCGACTCCATGAGGATGGTATGAGGGCCCGACGTCCACAGATGGGGGTTGTGCTCACAGCCCAACACCATGCAGGATGCTTGGCATTTGCCAGAGAACACCAGGATTGGCAAATTTCACCACTGGCGCCCTGTGCTCTTCACAGATGAAAGCAGGTTCACACTGAGCACATGTGACAGACGTGACGCCGTGGAGAGCGACCTGCTGCCTGCATCATCCTTCAGCATGACCGGTATGGCAGTGGGTCAGTAATGGTGTGGGGTGGCATTTCTCTGGAGGGCCGCACAGCCCTCCATGTGCTCGCCAGAGGTAGCATGACTGCCATTAGGTACCAAGATGAGATCCTCAGACCCCTTGTGAGACCATATGCTGGTGCGGTTGGCCCTGGGTTCCTCTTAATGCAGGACAGTGCTAGACCTCATGTGGCTGGAGTGTCAGCAGTTCCTGCAAGATGAAGGCATTGAAGCTACTGTATGGACTGGCCCGCCCGTTCCCCAGACCTGAATCCGATTGAGCACATCTGGGACATCATGTCTCACTCCATCCACCAACGTCACGTTGCACCACAGACTATCCAGGAGTTGGCGGATGCTTTAGTCCAGGTCTGGGAGGAGATCCCTCAGGAGACCATCTGCCACCTCATCAGGAGCATGCCCAGGTGTTGTAGGGAGGTCATACAGGCACGTGGAGGCCGCACACAATACTGAGCCTCATTTTGACTTGTTTTAAGGACATTACATCAAAGTTGGATCAGCCTGTAGTGTGTTTTTTCCACTTTAATTTTGTGTGTGACTCCAAATCCAGGCCTCCACTGGTTAATAAATTTGATTTCCATTGATGATTTTTGTGTGATTTTGTCAGCACATTCAACTTTGTACAGAACAAAGTATTCAATGAGAATATTTCATTCATTCAGATCTAGGATGTGTTGAGTGTTCCCTTTATTTTTTTGAGCAGTGTATATATATATATAATTTTTTTTTTTTTTTTTTTGCCAAATGTGGTGCTCATATTTTCATCAAACATCTCCACTTTGGTCTTGTCTGTCCAAAAGACATTGTTCCAGTAGTCTTGTGGTTTGTTCAGATGCAATTTCATAAAGCTAAACGGGCTTCCATATTCTTTTTAGAGTGAAGATGCTTTCTCCTAACAACCCTTCCAAACCAGCCATACTTATTCAGTCTTTTTCTAATTGTACCATCATGAACTGTAACATGTAGCATGATAACTGAGGCCTGTGGCATCTGAAATGTCACTCTTGGATTTTTTGCAGTTTCTCTGAACATTGCGCTGTCTGACCTTTGCAATGAATTTGCTGGGATATCCACTCCCAAGAAGATTGTGGCATTGTGTTAATACTCACCTGAATACTCCAGCCCAGCAACTTTAAAAAATCTATTACTACAGAGGTGGTCACACTTGCTGATGATAAATTAAGTGCATTTGATTAGCAGCACATACCTGCTACTTATAATCTTATAATGGAAGGAGTAACGGTGGACTCAGTTTTTCACAGGATTTCATGCAGGCCTATAAAAACTATCTTTTTCACATGACTATCTTTTCATTTTGGCTATTTTATACTTTGCTGTGAAAGGTGCAAAGCATAGTCACTCTAAAAATATGTGAAGTAAATGACACAAGAGGGCATTTCATTTCTAAATAATTTACACATATGCTACCATATATTACATATTAGATTATGTTCAAAGACAAGACAGCCAGAAGGTGATTTAAAGGCAAGATTGTAATTGGGAAATATTGCACTTGGTCAGCTACTGTCATAGAGTCATCCACAGATACAAGGTCAATAGGAGGGTCAGGATAATGACGAATGAACCTTGACATTGAAATTAAGTACAGATCTTCTCCTTTTTTTATTCTGCAGTCATGGTCCTGTTGGGTAATGTGCTGCACTGTTATTTTAACTGCAATGTCAGTGAGGAAACTGAGGGTGTGGGAGGAAAATGGATGTGGATCATTTAAGTTTCCATGAAACAGAATATGAGTGAGTTGTGGCTAGCTGTGCGGGTTTTAAGCAGAATTTTTCAGCTATTAGATAATGATTTTGATAAAAGCCATTCTGTGGGAGGATGATAACAGCACAAAGGCAATTAAACTGAACCCAGCATTCAATTTAGCATGTGCTCAAAGGCTATGTGAAACATCAAGTCAAATCATTTCACAGATAATGTGAACATGCTCACCTTTAAAAAATAAATAAAAAATTCTGTCCCTCTGTTTAAGTTTTCTCTCCAAAAGATTGACAAACTGAAATGAAATTAAAAAATAACTATAATAATACTTATATTTCCAGACCTGCAGTACTGTATAGGATGTGGGCAAGCAAAGCTTAAATGAAGACATCTGGACTTGCAGTCTTTAATTGCATCCAAGGAATCTTCCTGCTAATTTTTGATATTACACCTCTTTTGCATATTGCATTGCTATCTGCAACAACAGTGATGCTGAAGTTTGAATATATATATATATATATATATATATATATATATATATATATATATATATATATATATATATATATATATATATAAAAACTTTGATAACTGCGATATTTAGTTGAAACTAAGAGTCTGGTGGCCATCTGAAAAATGCCGAAGTTATGTGCTACATTATTCCTCCTCAGACTAATTAAAAATTCTCTTTGCAGACAAGAGACTTCTAAGCACTTTTCAATTACTAACGTTAAAACTAAAAGCATTTTCTAAGGCTCCACTGTGCTTGAAATTGACAATCAACTGTTAAACAAGGTTTTTTCTTTCACCATCTTATGTAACAAACCTAAAGAAGTAAGATTTTCTTAAATATTTAATGCACTTTTATACAGACAGAAAAGCAGAAACGGTGGAACAAAGGGATCATAATTCAGACCCTGAATAATCTGCATAGCAGAGGACAAACTACTGAGTCATCCCTGTGGATGTGGGAAGGACAGAAAGCAAATGGTGAGGTAGATCAGGACAGGGAAGTAACCATTTCTACAGTATTGCACAGAATCGCAGACAAACTCATATTCTTAGGCCTTTATTGTTCTTATCCTCAAACCCGCCTGATGCCAGCAGAAAGAAGCACAAAAGAAGAGTTTGACTAGAAAGCCATGACATTGTGTTTAGTGTTTGAAAGATGCACCAGTTGAAAGCTGATCATATATATATATATATATATATATATATATATATATATATATATATATATATATATATATATATATATATATATATATATATATATGTATATATGTATATGTATATATATATATATATATATATATATATATATATATATATATATATATATATATATATATATATATATATATGTATATATATATATATGTATATATATATATATATATATATATATATATATATACAGAGTTGCAGAGTTGTCAGCTGTAGATACACAATGATAAAGTGTTATATGTGAGTGTGTTCCAGAAGGTAATTGCATCTTTATTTAATAAAGTGTGATTGGTAGAGATTGATAACAGCCAGACATAGCTGGGCAATTAATATCCTGATTGAGTGGCTATGGAGAGGGCTATCAGAGTGTTGTTATTGCTGCAGCCTCCAGCTGGCTCCAGAGTTTAAGGGAAATAAATGACTTCAGTGATTAACATCACACTGATGTTCCTTTCTCAGAGAACAGAATGAATTGTCAGTCTTTGCACTTGGGCAATGGGCAATATCCAAATTACTACACAACCTCAGCACATCACAAGTGTCACACACTTACTACTCCTGGCCCTACTCACTTACACGCTTTTATCTATGCATAGTTAAACTACCACATACTGTTAAAGTAGTACTTAAAGTACAGTCATGAGTTATTTGTTCATTTAAAGTATTCTGGGTGAAAAACCAACAAAAATAAGCTTGATTCAGATTTACATGAAACAGACTTTTTATTATTCCAGTGTATTCTGTGATTTGATCAAACCCAGCAGTCTGACTTTGGTCATATTTCAGTGTCACTATAAAACCAACAAGTATAAAGCGTTTATTAATGGGTTTTTTTTTTCTGTCACTCACAAAGAAAAGGAGAACAAGTCACAAGGGCTGACATATTCATACAACCAACAAATGAAGGTTTCCCTGACAACATCATGTTGTGCTTTTAGTATTTATTTTACCACAAGGAAAAAAAAAGGGCATTTTCTGAAATGCCAGAGACTGGTTCACCTGCAGCCGACTTTCACAAAGAAAATGTGTGCTGTGTCTCTAAGAAGCATTCTAGAAAGGGTTTAATGAATTAAGCCTATAGAGTGACTGTGAAATCATTTACCTCCTGGGTTAAATTTCTGCCAATGGTGGGATATTTGTCAGTGTTCCTGTACTGGATTGTTTTTTTGTTTTTCTGGTTTGATTTACAACCATTTCGTTTGAGGCTTTTAATGCAGTTAGGGATGTAACTGCCTTCCAAGTGTACAGTTTTCTTTGAAATACCAGGTGTGACTCAATTGCAGTGTTTTCATTCATATTTAAAATCGTCATTATTTTTGCCAGTTGCTGCCAATTCATCTCTTTTGTGGCGACAAAAAGACACCTGATGTGGTTTTGAGAGTGTGCATCAACCTGCTTGCAGCCTGTTGCAGTCATTCCTGCTGTTTTTTTTCTTCATTTTTTTCTTTCAACTTTTCCCCTATTCTTATCTTTTAAGTCGATGCTGTGTTCACTAACCACAGCTACTTATTGCAAAAAGATGGTGCAACCAATAGTGAGGCTCTCACCTGCAGGCGTATGTCTTCCACAGAAGGCAAACTGAATCCTAAATGGGAATGTCAGCATACAAAAATGGGGTGTGATTTCATAAAGATCTTAAGGATTATGACTTCAGCCCTTAGTTTAGTCACAGCTCAATTTGTAATCCTAAAAATCAAATGGTTTACTCTGAGAAAGACTGGCCCTTTTTCCTTAAATGAATTGCGAGTTCTCATATTGTTACTGTGCAAACAAAACATTGTTTCACAGTGATTTAAATTTTACATGTTTTTAATTTTTCATAGTAAACTTAATGCTGATTGAACATTTTTTTTGTTGTCACTATTGTATCTTTGTATTATCTTTATATATCCTTTTTAATAGCTATTGTTGCTGATATTTTCCTTCCCTTATTCTTGAAATATTTGACACCCTTTAAAAATACCTATTAAGATGAATTTAACAATAAAAAAAAATCACATAGATTTAAATTCATTTTTCATGTAACCTTTTACAAAAAGAAATCAGGTTTTACAGTATAACTTTGCTTGGTTTAGAGTATTTAAAAAAACTCCACACTTGCCTTATACTGGTGCTTGGTATTGCCCCCTGTTAATCAGTTGCCTGAAGTACAACTTCCCTTTTAATCTAATTTTATTCTGATTGGCTGCTGCTCCTAAACAGAATCGCAGGTGGGTCCACCTGGTGTGTTCATATGCAGAGCTTCGTGCCAGAGCTGTGGGCAAAAGCTCTAAAGCCTGAGCTTCTGGCTCATAGAGATTACTTGTACATAAGATGGCCTTATTATCCAAAACTTTAACTGTTTAATATGAGCATCTGTCATCATTGTAACAGTGACTCTATGGCTGAAGACAAGGACAAGCCTAATAGTTTTCCTTAGCTGATACCATTATTGTATATCAGAAACAAAAACAGTCTATTTATTCTATTGGATATACATACATACACTTCAATGGCTCTTAATTTATGTTAAGATAGCAAACATCTGGAAAAGGTGCACTGAAGAGTTAATGGCACATAAATCTTAAAGTTTTAAGGAGAAAGTTAGCTCTAAGATGAAGTGTTGCTTCTTTTTGATGGGAAATGTCACACCAGGACTTTTGAGTTATGAGCTATTAAAAATATGTAGATATGACAGGGTTCCTGTGAGGAAGGTTGATGTGAATTCTCTGTTGGTTGCTTGGCTAGATGCATAAATAAATTATCACATCAGTGAATGAGTGAAGGGAATATCAGAGGAGACATGTTCCATGATCTTAGAATGAAAAACAACCTCAATGGTATTCCAACTGTGGGCTTCAGCTCAAGATCATTCGCTTATTGTTTTACAGCAGTTGTCCCTTAGTTGACAACGTCAACTTGGACAGAATCAGTTTGACAGCAGACTTGTATAGTAGAATGCCTTGATATCATAGTGATCCAATTGGACAGGTGGTCCTCTGCGTGCATGTGTGACCTCACTTACAAGGAGCATGTCTCCAAAATGGTCAGTGAACATGTCAGAGTTTTTAGTCTACAAAACTGATGAACCTAAATGTTTTTGATAGATATCCTAGAAGATGACTAAACTTAGGATAAATGATTGATAAAATATTAAGGATAAAAGAATAAAGTATTGTATAGTTATCTAAATATGTTAAGTGAAGAATCTAAATTTATAGTGTAAAATCAATAAAACTTGTTCTTTATCATTATAAGAAGTAGGTCTGTACTTATTTGCTTTCTTGCCAACATGGAAGTAAGATCAGTATCAATCTTATATCTGTAAAATAATGCTGGATTGTGCAGGTACTGGCCAAGAAATAGTCAAAACAAAAACAATGCACTGCCGCGTTTGCAAGACTCAAAGAAATAAAGTTAATTAGTGAGTGGCAGAGTATTTAAAAATTCCTAGCATAGCTTTTTCTTCATCTAAGCTAAAGGTGGTATCAATCTTTTTTAGTCTCTTTCAAAAAAAAAAAAAAAAAAAAAAATACACATTTATTTCACAAATACCTTATCTATTGGTGATTTACTATTTAAAAGCACAATATATTTTGAAATTATAAATAATGTTTTGTGATGGATGATAAAGTCAGGTGATATTGTCTACATAATGCATGTCGATTTTGTTCAAGAGGTATTCTATACAGACATTGTATACTGAAAAGCCAGCTGAACACATTTAATGATTTTTCTATAATTCAGTCTATGGCACAAATTGTAACGCTGAAAGGAGCCTATACCAGAGCAATAATATAAAGTCCTACTGTTAATATATTATGAGTGCTTTCTTAGTCTCTGAAAACTGTGCTATTAATATAAAACAGCATCCTACTTCTTGTTGCAAGAATCTTTATCATCAGAGACAACAAATTAATGCTAACATACTATAAGTATGGAAAAACTCATCAGCAGCATGCAACAAGTATAGTAGTAACTGGAGTATCTGGACATGTAATGGCAATGAGCTGAAGAAGTTTTACCCTGAAGGTATTACATAGATTATGTAAGTATGCAATTTACCTCATTTGTCTCATACAGAAGCACTGTTCATCTAATTCATTGATTTCCTGTCTGCATCACAGCCTGACCTGATTTTGCTGTTTGCTCCCTGTGATGTGGATTAAGGCACCAATCAGGCCATATGTATGTGTACCTTGTATCTGACTTAAATATGTCATTATTAAGCTATTTAGAGAAAAAAAAACTTCTATTATTTCTGTCTCTTGTATTATAGTCTCTATTTGATATATTTGGTCTGGTTCTGAAATTAAGTCAAAGTAATAGCAATGCAGTCTCTCAAGAGTCTTTAGTGACATACAATAAATTAAAAAAACCTGCTTTTCATCATTTCAAATCACAGCTATTTGACCCTCTTCTCTCGATGTTCCTGCTTGGTCGTTTTTTTTAAGTTTCAACCAAATTGAACACCCTACAGGCAACTGCATCTACTGAAAACACTTCACAACAATGTGCTTGATTATCAAAGGGGTGCCAGTAAAATTACTTTTACTCCCACATTAATAGTTTTTGACAAGCTGCTACCTTACGTTTCATCTCGCAAGCTCCACCTAATGTGTGCGTGTGGAAAGTCAAAGATCGCTTGCTAAAAAGATCGGAGTTTGGCTTCAAAGTGAATTTACTTATGCAGTTATGTGGGTTTATCTGCTTTTTACTCTAACTAGTGAAAGTTGAATTTGTGGTTAAAATTAAAAAAATAACAGTCAAAGTTGACATAACAAAAAGGGGCATACTTCGAACTCAAATGCGCTGCAGTATGCTCAAGTATGCTCAAATAAGCTATCCTCAGATCTCTACACAACTGTCAGAGTGCATGTGAGCAGAGGGATCTGGTACGAGCATGCTCACACATTTTATTTTTCTTCATTCCAAAAAAAAAAAAAAAAAAAAAAAAGTTGATGATATTGACAAGGCTGAACACATTGGAAGTCAGACACTGCACTGTATATTCTGATGAAGGGGGAAAAAAGGCAAAAAAATAGTGCTGGGAAGAAAAATTCATTTCTGGCTTATTTGATGACAGCAATTTATATTATTCATTCTATAATTATGCCCCATTCCTTCATTTGTTCCTTGATAGAACTGCTATAATTTGGAGATATCTCTCAGGCCCATGCTGTTAACCCTATACTTTGAAGTTGGGATACTGATAAGCCTCTCAGTGGGCTGTCTTCTTTTTAGCCCTGATTAGAATCATTTTCATTACTGTACTGTACAAATCAACAGCATCTTTCAAGAAAAAACAAAACAAAGCTACTTTTGAGGTATCTCTTATACATATATATAAATGTATAATATACTGATACAGTACTACAATTTCTTGAAGACACACACAGACTTTTGGCCAAACCAAAAGTGTCTCTCTAGCTCAATCTGTCTATAGTGATGCACATTAAAATTCACTTTAAACAAGACTCAGGATGTTCAAGCCATACAGCACTTTCTAATCTCACCCCCTTTTCCTAGATACTACCACTGGCTTCCTCACTGTTCAAATAATATCCAGTTTCACTGAGACAGCAGATCTCATCCCATCTAACCAATTCTTTCCCATTCAGGCAAGAAGAAGGAATGAATGTTAGGCTAAATAAGTCAATAAATGATCAGTAAGAAGTATTGGGATAACATGCTAAAACAAGTCCTCTTGGTCCTACTGTGATCTGGCTTCAGCACCAATAAAGATCCTTTGGGCTAAAGCCCTTACTGCTTGACTGGCAGAGCTTTAGCAGTAGTCCTTGTTTTGTTTCTTACCCCTTTTTCTCAGCAGTGACATTAGTTGTGGAGTGGCTGTTAAACCGAGTGGAACAAGTAAATAGAACTGCACTGGTGAAAATTCATGAAATTGAGAGTTTGAGAGGTACACAGTCAAAGTCAAAAGAAAGGACTTGTGCACTTCTGACTCATAGTTAAAGCCGACTTTTATGTGATTTATTCTATAGTTTAGTATCGACACAGTGATGGTGCAGTTATAGAACTATATTTATTTACACACTAACATTCAGTTGACATGTTTTGAAAATAGTGTGAAAAAAGTGAGCAACAAGTATGAGCAACATAGGAATTAAGTCATTACAGGATGTTGTAATTTCAGTAATAAACAGCAAATTCCCATGTTCTTTACTTTTTGTTTAAAAGTAATATTTACAGAGGGGGCGCCTGGGTGGCTCAGTGGTGGAGCAGGCGACCACATGCATGTGCTGCGTTGTGGTGCGGGCCGCGCAGGCTCGAGTCCCGGCCCGTCGCCAGCCTGCCCGCGTGTCCGCCACTGTATCCTTCCCCCATTTCCTGTCTCCCTCCACTGCTGATAAAAGCCGCCGTGGGCAAAAAAAAAAAAATATTTACATAGTACAATTTCACACCATTACCATAAGGCTGGCTGTCATAACGCTGAGCCAGTCGCTACTCTCAGTTAATTGCATTTGTTACTTACAATGTTGCGGTCATGGTACTTACTCCCTTTTAATCAAAATATCATTGTCACAGAAACTGAAAACCAAAAAAAATATTTTGCATTTTCTTAAAGTGACTGCAATACCAAAACTAACAGCACTGTGAGCAATCACTGCCTATTTCCATGCTGTGCTTTTGTTGTATTCAAATAATAGGTTTTGGAAGATTTATCATATGGTATGTCTCTATGTGGATACGTGAAAGACAGCACCAATTATTCAATATTATAAGTTGAGTGCAGCCCTGAATATGCAGGGCTATATGCTGATTCCAGTTTTCTTTCTAAGAATTATAATTGGCAGCATATACAAACAATGCGATTTCTTTTCCCGTCTTTACCTGCTATATTTTACCTTACCAAACAAAAACAGGTGTAACAGAGTTTTATTACAAAATAAATGTCAGGTACTTAATTCCAGTATGTTAATACATTCATCAAATAACAGGGCATCAACTCTTTTCTCTCCATAATTTTCCCAATCCTTTGAATGCTCATACTGAGGCTGCTGGCTCTGGATAGCTTCTTTAGCTTTAGCCACTTTTCTTTTCTTAGCATCCTTAAAATGTCCATGTTCAGCTGGATGAAGCTGATTTAAGTCTCTTATTAGTTTTGTTGTCTGGGTGGAGCGTGCTGAAAATCGCCCGATTCTGTTACCTGGTTCTCTGCTGTTGGACTCATGAACGATAACCCTAAGACTGTTACCACCACCCTCCCCAAACGCTGATGACCCTATGTTTATGCACCTGTCTGTTTGCACTGATCACTGCACTGTCATGTACATTTTACTGGACTATAGTTTACATTCTTTTATCTTTACAGTCACTTTATTATGTCACTTTAGCATTCATCTGGTTTCTGCTTTGCACTAAATGATTATGACTTATCGTAATTAGTCTCTGCACTGTATATTTTGTAATATTGTGTTATGGTTATAGTTTTCTAATATCTCTGTATATTTGTAATATTGTGTTATACTTTTGTTTTTATGTAAGCACGAAGTACCGCAGCAATTTCCTAATGTTGTGAACCTGTTCACCCATATGGCAATAAAAACTTCTTATTTTGATTCTGATTCTGGCCAGTCGATCCATGCAGTCTCTAAACAAAACAAACCCTATTTGAGTTGGAGGTGATGAATAAACTTAATGTGGATTAACTGTAACTCAGAAAAGTGGATTCAGGAAATGGAAGAAGTTGCTGTATAGTACGAGAAAACAATGGAACATAAAGGCCAATTACAGTCATTGCAGGCTATATCAACGTAACACGTAGTTACAATTCTAGGGAGGTAATCACCAGTTTACAGCATATGTTTCATGTAGGCTTTCAGAAAGGTTTGTGGTTACAGTGTACCGACATGATAGATTTAACACACAAGTATAAATTTCACTATTATTAGCTTGAATAACTAATAACAGCTATTCAAGCCAAAAACCTTCCTTTAGCTGAAATACATAATGCATAACACATAAAGCAAATATGTTCAAAACTCTTTACCTTTCAAAAAAATTAAAAGAATGGAGAATAGTTATCTTTAATATTTATATTTCTCTTGTCAAAACATGAGGAGAAATCAGTTTAACTGAACTTGTTTTTTTTTGTTTTTTTTGCATGTTCTCTTAAAAGAATCTCCAATTAATTATTATCAAGATTGCATGGGGCACAATAGGAGCAAGGCAGCAAACAGGGGGCTCATTCTGCCAAGTGTGTCTGATCCACAAGTGCTCAGTGACAGAGTTCCTCACATTGATGGCATTAGCCTTTGGTGCTCAGCTAAATCCAAGTAATGCTGACTCTTAACAGTAAAGACAAGTGTCACTTTGATGCAAGTGTCTCCTTTGCTTAAATATTCCTTTTGTGTGTAAGAAGGACATCAGGGTAGTGGCAAATGAAGACAGACAGACAAGGTAATAAAGGAAAAGCATTACAGGAATGAAACTATAGCATGGCTTTATATTTTAGCTTTGGATTTGCCTGCTTTTCCCTATAATTGGCAGTCTTATAATTGGCAAAGAAAGACACATACCCAATTAATCTTACCTGGTGTATTCACAGGAGATGAGAGAATGCCTCTTCTCTTCTTTTCCCTTCTCTTCTGTCCACACATAAAATGGATAAAACAGACATTACAGGTGCACTTAAATGTGCGCCTAATTAAGGGAACCCTCCTCTCCTTCTCAGATGAGATTCAGGAGTGTAGGCTAATACTCTACAATGTTACTAATCTAGCTAGCAAGCTAATGATTAAGAGTATGCTTTGAATTTGCCTGCAAGGATTAGAGAAAAGTTACACCTACACTTCACATTGCAATTAAGACAAAAAATTGGGAGCACTGATTTGTCAATTCCTGGTTCAGATAAGAATTTCAAGAAGCTATAGGAAGTGATGCATCTAATTACTAGTGCTGCTCAAAATTTTTATATTATCATTGAAAATTTCAATTTTTTCATAATTCAATTCAACAGGGCAAGTTTTTATATATTCTATATTCATTATAAGTAGAGTGAAACATTTTAAAATCCTTTTTTTTTTTCAATTTTGATTATTATTTATCCAGTATCTATAGTATTTCAGATAATTATAATCCCTCCTAAGAAAAAAAAAATTTTCTATGCAACTTCTGAAAGATATGCTAGTTAATTTACTCAGTACTTGGTTGGGGGAACATTTACCACAATTTTCTGTGCAGTGTGGCAGGTGTTATTGAAGCTCAGGTTACTTAAGGTTATTTTCAGCTCATCTGTATTTTTGGGTCAGGTCTTTATTCCTGTTGACAGTAACCCATAGATCCCATAGATCTTTTATGGGGCTCAGGTCAGGCTAGTGGGCTGGCCAGTCAAGCACAACAATAGCATGGTCAGCAAACAATTTGGTAGTAATTTTCAGGGATGGCCTGATTCAGCTTTTTTCTGGTCTCAGTCTGATACTAGTGGGCTGTGGGTATCTGCCAATACCAAATACCAGTCCGATACTAGCGTTAAATTAATAATCTGTGTCCCTCAAGGTGATGAAGAGACTGGGAATCATTCCTTTATGTCTAAATAAACATCAAGCTCAACTTGAACCCTTTTCCTAATCTATAAAATGTAACAAATAAATCCATCCAAGAATATATATTTACTGAATGTTTGGTATATGTTAATGAAATACTAAATGAAAACAGACCCAAGATGAATACGATTAAAAAAAACAAAACAAATAAAACATGTACTGGTATTATTCAGTTATTCTAATTTATTTGCACTAGTCTTTTTTCAGGTGAAAGTGAGAGTCATTAGACTGCAAACTGCTGTCACTTACAGTCACGCTAAGTTCTCTTTTTTCCCTCCTCAAACACAGGTGTACACCTGACAGCAGACAGCTGAAGTGAAATAATATTTAATATTTTTTTAATTTAATCACATTGATAACAACATATTATAATAAAATCTTACCAGCAAGCGTTACACCAAAACATCTTTATTCTTCTCATATAATTATATTCTCTGACCTAACATTATGAGAGTTAAGGTAAACGAGCGAGAGAGAAAGGATCATCAGTGTGAGGTCTTTTCACTCATGTCAGCGCATTTTTATCACAGTTTGCAATTAAATAAAAAAAAAAAAAACATTTGCAAACATACAAATGGAAGCTGTTGGTGCAGCTGTGTAAATTAATGCTGTCCCTCTGCATTTAGTTTCCTCCATGCTATGTTAGCTCTGCCGTTAGCTACTGTTGTCAAATGGGGAGATAAACACATAACGACATAGTGAATGAATCAGACCGTGTCATGGCTCTTTGTCACCGATATCTGGTCCAGCTTTTTGGGCCGATATGATTCAAACACCAGATCATTGTATCACTAGTAGTTTTGACAGTGTGGGCAGACATGCTGGAAAAGGAAATCAGCATTTCTATAAAGCTTGTCAGCAGAGGGGAAATATGAAGCTCTCTAAAATCTCCTGGTAAATGGCTGTTTTGACTTTGGTTCACTGTGTTTTATCAAGTCCAATCAACACCAGCAGATAACATGGCACCCTAAATCATCACAGACTGCAGTAACTTCACACTGGACTTCAAACATCCTCCGTGCATTTCTAGAACTCTAGGACCTTGATTTCCAAAAGAAAAGCAAAATGTACGTTCATCCAAAAAGAGGGCTTTGCACAATTGAATAGCATCTATTTTTTTTTCTCCTTAGCCCAGGTAAGACACCTGATATTGTCTCTGGTTCAGGAGTTGCTTGATATTAGGAATGCAACAGTTGTCACCCCTTTCCTGAAGACGTGTGGTGGCACCAGCGTCAGTCCACTGCTTGTAAAGCTCTCCCAAGTCAATGAATTAACTTTTCTTGACAATCCTCTCATCTGCACTCATCCTTGTTCATTGTGCATCTTTTCCTATTACAGGTTTCCCTTCCAGTCATTTCCTCATTATTATTGTTCAGTAAAGCACTCTGCCAGCCTTTTCAGCAATAACCCTCTGTTTGGTACCCTCATCAGTGATCATATTGACACTGATATATATATTTATGTATATAGTGCTTATGTATATGTGTATAGTTTTTTGCTATTTTATTTTATTCTATTGAATTTTAGTTTTAGTTTTTAGTTTAGTTATTTGTTCTTACTCATCCTTTTCATTTTTTCTCTGTATTGAGCTGCTGTAATGCACAAATTTCCCCGTCGTGGGATCATTAAAGTTTTATCTTATCTCTTATCTTATCTTATATTCAGCAGTCTTCCCCATGACTGTGTTTGCATGTACTGAACTAGACCATGAGATACACAGCATTTACATATTTTGTATAGTTATTTAGTCAAACTCTAAATAAAAAATTCTAAGTTCCAGTATAAATGAACATATTTTCAGAAGCTGGAGATTTATGGGTTATAAATCCTTTTCTGACTGATCTGAAGAAATAGTCAAATAATTTGAAATACAAGATTTCTGATTTTCATGAGCTATAAACTATAATGATATTAAAAAAAAACAAACAAAGAAAAAAAGCTTGATATATTTTACTTATCTGTAATAAATATAGAATAAAAAAAATTATGAACAAATAAAATTTTCAAGATATTCTGTTTTTTTTTTTTTTTTAGATGTTCTACTATATAACCAGCATTCAGAACTTACTATAATGTTATTCAAAACACATCTGTGCCCATAATGCACATTAGCACAATTTAATCAGAATATACTGTGTGTATGTGAAAGGGATCCTTAGTAGTGAAGCCACATTAAATTAATGCCAAAGCACTGCAGAGCTGTACTATCTTTTAACTTAATTGTTTTGGTTTTATGGTCCACAACATTAGTGTTTGGTTTAGTTTCCCTACTCTGCTCAGCAGGCAGTTGAGCATGAACCTCTTTACTACTAACTTCCAAGCTTCAAATTGGAAATAGACAAAGCAACTTGTTGGTGAACATAGTGGAGCAATTAACAGTTAGTGAGCCACAAATTTCCCTCAGGAGCTGGTAGACACCAAAAATTGGCAAGGGGAAGAGTGATTATTGGACTGGCATTCATCGAGTGGATCAGGAAATCATCAGATAATCATCAGGTAATAAGTAATTAATTGGTCAATCTACTTTTTTAGTTGAGCTTGTTGTTAAGACAGAAAACATTTAGAGTGCAATCCCCATTAAAACTAATGGTTCAAGTCCAAAATCCAGTTTTTTAAATATATTCACAGCTTTGCTAACTTACTGTGTTGTTTAAAGTTAAAAAGTGAACTTAATGCATCAAACTCTTTCAAACTATCCCCTCCCTGTCTATGATGTCAGTGAGTTAGCTCAATAGGGAGTGGCAATGAAAAAGGTTGTGGGTTAAAGTTACGCTCCAGGTCATGTTTTTTTTTTTTTTGTCCTTCGTTTTTTGTTTTTTTTGTTTTTTTTTTAAATGTAGTTTATTGTGTTTTACTGTGAATTATTGTGAATTATTGTGAATTATTGTGAATGCTGTTCATGCGCTTCTCAGCAGTTTTTGGTCTTTAACTCCTTACGCATGCTTTGTGCTACAGAAATCATTCTGGTATCAAAATGTTGAACTTTTCTGGAGAATTATGCTATTACTTTTCTTTTTTGCAGCTTTTAAAGTTTTTTTTTAAAAATATTTATCTTTTTATGAATTTTATTTTGCCATTAGAAAGTAATGGAGAAAGTTTGAAATCAACTTCAAACCCACCCTACTTTGAGGGTTAACTAGTTCAGTATACTTTGAGCTAGAGAAAATTTTTTTTCTGGTATTACTTGGTTTGTTGATATAGTTTAAGTTTTATGAACTTTTCTGAAATTTCAATGTATTTCTATGGAAGGTTTTTAGAGTGGTGACATCATCCACTGAAGCAGTTTTGCTTTTCAAATATTTTTTCTTTCAGCTCTTTTTACTCACACAATTTTTGGTCTACCAAAACATTGTATACTTCAAATTGCAGCTATGGTAGTTCTCTTTAGGAAAATGGCCTTTCCAAAACCCAGAGATTTACAGAATTTAAACTAGGAGCCTTAGAGTGTCAGGATTCATATTTTGGAGGGAAAAAAATAAATAACTTGAAGCAGCTTGTTTCTAATTGGTGGATTCAAATCAGCATTGAGCTACATATGCAGTCTGATTATTTAAATGTGGCATAGAAACACAGAGACACACACTCTCACCCAGTATATAATACTCCTCTGCCACACAATACCACTCTGTATTTGACAATATTCAGCTGTTAATTTGTGGATTCAAACTGAGCTTGTTTCAGCTCTGTTTTTCTCTTACTGCATTTATTTCAGTTCTTCCTCATGTTGCATGTAATCATTAGTTATTATTAAGCTCTGTCTCTCTTCCACAGCATGTCTTTTGTCCTGTCTCTCTCCCCTCGGCCCCAACCAGTCGTGGCAGATGATTGCCCCTCCCTGAGCCTGGTTCTTCTGGAGGTTTCTTCCTGTTAAAAGGGAGTTTTTCCTTCCCACTGTCGCCAAGCGCTTGCTCATTGGGGGTTGTTTTGACTGTTGGGTTTTCGCTGTAATTATTGTAGGGTCTTACAATATAAAGCGCCTTGAGGTGATTGTTTGTTGTGATTTGGCGCTATACAGTAAACATCGCCCAAGTCGGATTAAATGGAATTTTATCCAACTTGTAAAAAAAAACAGTCTGTTTGATAAAATCCGATTCTGCAAAATTCTTCAAAATATCAGACAGTTTGGGGTCTAATACTGAATTGGCTTTCTGCTTCATCTCTGGATTTGATTCTGGTAATTTTATAATCTTGTATTTTTGCTTGTAAGTGCAAGTTTGTAACTTAGGCTTGACTCCTGCGCTTGTCCTGATTGTCTCCAGTAAAATAAACTGATTCACCAAGTGCAGCCAATCCAGACGTCATGTGACTGTCTGGAAAACTCAAGCTATCTCCAGGCGTTGTTAGTGTGTGTAGTTGTGTATGAACGAGCCGACACATGGAGTTTGCGTAGATCGTACATATTGGAAGTGGGCGTGATGGGAGCTGGGGAGTACTTTAGCACTAAACTAATCCTACTTATGCAATCACATTTAATTGGAAATGTATTACAATGGGACCAGACTTTTCATCCCAGGTAGGCAAAAATCTGACTTGTATGATCCAACTTCGTACATGATTTTTACTGGAATTAACATTAGGAACAATTGGGACCTGTAGAGCAAAAAACCAATTTGTGTGACTTCAACTTAGGTGACTTTTACTGTATAAATAAAATTGAACTGAATTGAACTGATGTCCTTCAGCTCCAAGTTTTGATGTTTCTCAGTTTTTTTTTGTTTGTTTGTTTTTTGTTTTAAAAACAGCAATTTCAGGAAATTATGTTAAATTTAGTTACTTTCTTAAGAATTTGAGCTGATTGCTTTTGCAGTTTCTTTTTGTCTTTTTCAGCTAGTTAGGCTGATTCAGCACATTTCAGCTATTTTAAGCATTTATAGGCATTGCAGCTCAAATTATTCAGCTTTCATCATTCACTTTTCCATTTTTCTCTTTTTTGTCTTATTTAGCTGATTACATTGGTTTAGCAAATTTAGCAAGTTTACTCCTACAAATATTGGTCTATCCACACAGTTTATACTTCAAATTGTAACTGTGGTTGTGCTCTTAAAAATATTTAAGAATTTTCTACAGTTAAGCTGGTTCAGCGAATTAAGTTTTAGGTGTTTTAAGCATGATTAAAATGTGCTATTGACTTAAAAAAAAGACAGATCTGGCCAAGAGGGCAGCAGAAATTGCAATACATATCACATCACGGTTCTATAAAGATACTTTAAGTGGCCAAAAAGGACTGGATTGATTAAAATGTAGATACAATATTGCAGAGTCATAAAGATACTTGCAAAACAAGCCATTTCTTATATAGCCTTTTTATAAATCTTGTTGACTCCAGTCTGTTTACCAATATAAACAAATGTATTGCATTTAGAAAACACACAGAATCATCAGAAATCACTTTTCGGCAGTCGATTGCTTTTTGGCACAACACCAGCAGCCAGCAGTTATTCAACCTCGAAATGTTTGCTGGGTAATCACTATTATAGTAACCAAGTATTTGAACTGTAAATATTGCTGTTATTATTTACCACAGTGTTTATAATACAGGCCTACACAATGCAGATCCGTGATGCTCCTGATGAGCTTCCTGGTAGGGAAATACAAGATAGGAAGGCCAGTGCTAATTGGTCAGCTGTGACTGAACTTTCAAAATAAATAATAAAATGGGGATTTCCCAATAGTTGTTCACGTTGTTCTCTCAGACACATGAAATAAAATCAAATAAATCACAAAATATACTTAGTTGCCAGTAATATACCATAGAAGCCCATCCAAGTAGATGATATGTGTGGGAAACATTGTATATGTATATAAAATGTGTTCATAAATGATAGATATTAACAAGCTTTTATTCCTTAAGTAATGCAGGTCTGAGCTGTGATGCTATTAATGTGTTGGTAAGCACAGGTTATACCAGAAAAGAAAGTGATTTAATTCATGAATAGGAGACTGTTTATGTTCATGATTTGTATCTTTGAACATTTATTTTTATGCATTCACTGATGCAGGCATCTATTATAAAATATTAAGCATTTATTTTGACTATACAGCAGACTGACAGAAAAATAAACATTTTCTAACAAAAGGTTCTTGGTTTCTGGAACAATGTCTCAGACTTATTTTAAAGTAATCTGTCATGTCTACTAAAATTCATAAATTTCAAGATATCTTTTTGTGTGGCTGTTCAATATGTGACCCTTTGCTTACTGTATCAAAGTTGGTCTGGCCATGTGACAAACAAATATTGTCTAACTGTGTCCTAATCCCTTTTTACACTCCTTCACATCCTGTTCCTGGGCAGATACAGGAATCAATGTTGTCAGATGAGCAGGAATAAAGGTAGAAAGAGTGGCCGCATTATCACAATCAGCATCGCAGAGTGTTCTACACTCTTCAGAGGTAGACATAAGGGCTTGTGTGGGGGGGGACATGGGAGCAACTACCTTTAAGCAGTCAGACAACCCTGCCCCATCAGCTGAGGTTAAAATCCACACTCACCCTTGAGCTGAGCTCAGGACAAGAGACATTTTGCAGGTGAGGTCAGTCATGGCATGCCTTTCCAGTTCAGTATAAAATACTGTATATATGCATTCAGTTGGCCTCATCTTTCAGCAGGTGTCAATCAGACAGACTCTGATGCAAGGGAAATGTTAGTTCCTCCTCTTGGTATTCATGCAGTTTGTCCTCCAGACTCTATATTGTCTGGTTGCTAAACATCACTCAATGGTGAAATCCACCAGTACAACCTATGCATACATCCTGAATTTCCCCATACTAGAAACTACTACCAGTATTTCCAGTTCCCTGATTGCTGGACCGCAGTCTTCAAGGTGACTGCTGCATAGTGCTCCCCTTGCTCCTCAGCACTAAAGACAGCAATCTGTAATCTTTTTTTTTTTTTTTTTTTTTAATCGCCTGGGAGATGTTGGAGAGAGAAAAGGGGAATGAAAAACAAAAACATAAACAAAGCTAGAGAATGCATGAGCTGAGAGTGTAGGAATGCCTGCAAGTGTGTGTGTTTGTGACAGTGTGCAGAGAGACAGAAGGAGCTGATGAGTGTTACGCTGTGCTGAGAATAGCCCTTAGAGGAGCACTATAAAGCCCAGCATTACCCCCCTCCACGACAGACCTGCCTGAGCATTAAACACCATTATTATTTGAATCAATTCGTCCACCAGTAGCAGGCTATCGTCACGTGTCTAGCTGTGTCATTTTTGCCTTTCTTGTTTTTTCTTCTTTTTTTTTTTATTGATTCAATTCTACAAAGTACAGTTATCTCTTGTTAAGCCTCTCAGACACAGCAGGAGATCATCATGGCAATGGGTAGACACATGCAAGCATTATCATGATGCATTGTTTTGCAAGGTGGCTCTTTTAAAATTTGGATTTTTAAATCTTTCTGTTTCTGCTTTTGAGCTGACATCTGTGAAACAAAATGATTAATGCATCTTAATTAAAATTCAGCAAGAATCTACCCAGTGCTGCATACTAACACGAATTCTTATGGATACAGCAAATATGCCGGCAGAAACACTCGATATACAGACAGCAAAAATACAACCAGCAGTCATAGAAGGTACCCAAGGTCTTCACTGAGCTGAAGAACATTACGACTGTACATAAGAAGAATCATAGGCCTAAGTGGCTGGCTTTGCTACAACTACAGTGGTATGAGGTTGTGCGCTAACTCACCAGATTTGTGTGTTGCTTTCATGTAGTTATGTGGGCTATCATCAACAAGACATCTGCTGTCAGGAGTCAGCTGCAGTTGCAGTAATCAGTGTGCTTCTCCTTCCACCTCTCTCTGGGCAACCTCGATAAGGAGTAGGAAAAATGTGGTGTCATATTTATTCATGACTAGTTTTTCAATTTTTCATTCTCCTGTCCTCCACCGAGGCTCTACATGTATGCCCCCATTCTATAACAACCTTTAAGTGACAGATTAAAATTGAATGGCTTTCTTGTTATTCTATCTATAAAATAACAAAATCATAATCATTAATATTTTTACTTTGGTCTGTAGGAGCTGAGAGAGAACAGTGATGGAATAACCTGCCTTTTTTCACCTGTGTAATAAAGTAGATGAGGATCTCCTCTGTGGATAGGCAATCATTTTCTCATCATAGCAGGAGAGGATGGAGAGAGAATAGAGAAATGGGAAATTGAGAAATACCAGAAAGTGGCGAGAACATTAACAGAAAATAGAGAACAAAAGATGAGTAAGAATTGTAAACAAAACCAGTAAAAAAAAGAGAGCAAAAAGAGAAATAAGGAACCGAAGAAGTTACTCTTTTAAATGATCTTAAACGCAATATTTTAAAGCTGGAGAATTCTTACACGCTAATAACCACTAATTACTTCATAATATGAGTAGTAATAAAGTTCTCAGACCCATAAAATCTGAAACCAAATCTTAATCGATCTCTCCTTCAAGGTTGTTTCATTCGGGAGTGCTGCAATGCTTCAAGTGGGGCCGCTATTTCTGGGTACTCCCTTGGTGGCCGCTCACATTTGACGCTCACTGGATCTCCGACTGTGTCAAAAACCTCAACCAATCTACTAGAATTTCATTTTGGGAAAGAAAGTGAAGTGGAGGCAAACGTGGCTTGTAGGGTACTGTAGGTGGTGAGCGCTGTATGCTGGCAAACAGTAGTCACGTTAGCATACACCACATGTCAAAAGTTTCAGTTTGACCCTGGGGGACAAATTTACAGTGCACAACAACAACAACACCCTACAAGTATACACATTGTTGGGCACATGACCTGTTGAGCTTACTTCAGGTTTGAAAACTGTAGATGGTTCCCACAGTGTGGGCCGTGGCCGAAGGTACTGCAGGTGGGCTGCAGTAAAATAACAGAAATTCAGTTTGAAATTGGAGTAGGAGGTGGTTAGTTTATGATATTTATTGCTCTTGTACGGAAGTTTGTGTCCCAGTGGCGAGTGGGTCACATATTGGCATTAACACTTTACATATGACTGGGTAGCATTAGCCATTTATAGTCAGCAGCCTGTGTTGTTTATGTTTATTGAATCAATTTTTCAAAGGAAATACATTATTTTCTCTTGAATTTTGAGTGCCTTCTAGCCAGGAAAATTTCACAGGCTGGTTGTGGTGGTGGTGGTGGTGGTGGTGGTGGTGGTGGTGGTGGGGGGGGGGGGGGGGGGGGGGGGGTATACACTTCCACTGCCAACTGTCATCACCAACAATGATCCTTTACATGAAAGTTGGGTCAGCTTGGCAGAGATAATTATGTTTGCTCTCTGAACCGGTGTGAGGTCTTTGATTAAACTGCAGGTGCAAAACTGATCAGAACAGGGCTTTCAGTGAGCGACTTAATGATAACAGAGAGGCTAAAAATGGTGTAAAGATAAAAAGACGACCTTGAACAGGAGACCAGTTAAATTTATACTTTCACTGCACCCTGTACATAGCGCTGCTTGGTGCTACACTAGGTAGTTCATGGGACATTATTATGGGTAACCTGTATGGCCTGTAAGAAAATACTATATAACTATTTTATAGTTACATGAAAACAAACAAAAGAAGGTGCTTCAACAAAGGTTAGGCCAGCAAGAGAGTGGGACATAGTGTATTTATTTTAATCAACTATAAACAGAAATACCAGCCAATCGGCCATCTGAAACGCTCATTTAATGATTTGTTCGTCACTGATAACATACTTATATTCTACTTTGGTCTATTTGTTATATCCTGGACATTTGCAAAGAGGATGTAGTGTGTGTAAGAGAGGTTTGACTAATGTGATGCAAAACTGCTGTGCAGTGTTGCCTACTAAAGTGCTGCACTCAGAATGATTAGTACAACACACTGAAACATAACTACTTATTTCCCTGTGTGATTATGAAGGGTAAACAACTTCATCTGCATCTCTACTAGAAATGTGTTTATTTAAGGTACAATCTGCATAATTTATGATAATATAAAAGAAGATGTTATGTCGAAAAGCATGAAAAATGCGCCTGAATGTAAAATGAATTAACTGTCTAGGTGTGTCAATATGGACATGATTAGTGTTATTTTCTTTCCATGTGTATGTGTATTATTGAGAAACTCTGTGCAGCATAACCAGTGTGTCTGTTTAGTTGATTTGACACACACACACACACACACACACACACACACACACACACACACACACACACACACACACACACACACACACACACACACACAACTCATCCTCATCTGCGCTGTCCAAACGTGTCATTGGCTGATGAAGCAAACTGATGGAAGTGGGTATGCTGCAGATGTCTACCGCACAAAACCTGGACAATGTCGATGTAACAGCATCCAGCTGCATGTTGTTTCATACTGCCTTGAAATTTCTCCAGCCATTCCTTTATCTGTGGTTTTAGCAAAAGCCCACACTAACAAACAGATAAACTCGACATCATAGCTTCAGTCTTTTGTCCGGTAATGATCCATACATCCTTCCGATGAAGCTTTTTCAAATATTCCTAAATTATTCTTTCTCATCTTCCAAATAATTTTTCCATGAAAATGGAAGAGGATAAGGAATAGTATGATTACAGACATCTGCGTCAACTCCTTTGGCAGATAATGAACTTGCAATGCCGCCTCTGACCACCTACTGTCTCTCTTTCCCCTTTGTTTCTCCAGTAAAACATATTTACATACATGTATTCTCATTCACTGTTAAGAAAAATATATAAAAAAGTATATAATTCCTGTTGTCTGGTGGAGTACTCACAATGTACCTGTAGTGTATTCCAAATGGACTCTTTTTGTATTCATATTCTTAGCAACAGCTAATCTAGCAAAATTCTATTATAATACTAGATGTACCAGGGGTGCGATATTGTGTGAATTATCACCTTAAAATGAAAAAAATGTTGTCTTTGACATGGTCAGTAGTTCTTCAAGGAGTGATTAAATTTGAGCACAACTTTGAGTGTTTCAGTTGAATCCTTTAAGTCATTAGCAGAGATCAGACTTGTACAGGCGAACGCTGTTAATGAGGACAAAGATGAAAGAGCGAATTTGACATTACAGATATAAAAGAGAGCAGAAACAACTGGCAAGACAAAGGCTTTTTCTGCAGCATCTCACTCTGCTTTGGATGAGTTGTAGAGGGACTTTATTGGTCTTTTAAAGTTCTTCCTCTCTACAGGAGTGTAAATTGAACGTGCAGCCTTTCCTGGGCCACTGTTTAATTTCCTGTAACGTAATAAACAGCCTATTTATTACAGCCGGCAGAGCAGTGCTTCTTTGCAGAGAGCTCTCACTGAATGCTGCTGCAATCTCTAGCTTTCTGCTCATTTCCCTAAAGCTAATGGAAAACTACTATTATCAATAGACTCTTAGGATCCTCTTAATGCATGTTTATTTAGCTGCCAACCATATTAATCAAATAAAAATAAGTGAAAACATAATTTTTTTTACTTTGTATTGGTACCACATATCACCTTGGGAGCAGAAATAAAAGCAAATTTTAATTTTAGTATTTCAGTTAAGGAAATGCATTTCAGCAGCAAACTGAGGTAATGCTAAGCACACACGTTATTTAAATTAATCAAAGAGTGAATTCAAAATGCATCATCTCACTAAGTACTCATAAAGCACATACTGTCCAGCTGTTGTTCACTGTGATACAGGCTTGTATTATCTTTACCACAAAACTGTGTGTGCATGTTCAGTTAGATTACATTTGTTCAACTTGTTTTTTTTTTTTGTTTGTTTTTTTTACATTCAGCCTTTATTTTGATAGGGCAACTCAACGAGTGGACATGAAGGCAGGAAGCACTTTTAATAAATGGGTCTCCAGCTTATCCAGGTGAGCTACAGCAAAGCTCTTAGCTTATTTATTTATGTTTGTTTTACATTTATTGATGGAAGTGCATGCTCTGCACATGACAGAAACTAAGTCAAAAGCACTGCACTTCTCAATTACAATAAAGTTTATTCGGATTGAGTATTCTCTGTGTTGTATTGTCGTGTGACAACATAAACAGCCCTCTATCAGAAAAAAGGGAGGCATGCTTTGCTACCCCTGTGAACTCCAGTGAAGGTGGGGCAGAGTCGTCTTTTGCTGTGGAAATTTATGAAAATACCTTAGGAGGAGGGGAAATTTGAATAATGAATGCCAAGGTCACACCAAAGTTTGGAAGTGTGGATATTGTATTTGATGCTACACACAAAGCAAAGTTTCGCTTTCAGGTTAAATCGATTCCATCACTTTTATTATTGTATTCATATAATTTAGAAATTTGCAAGCGTTAATGTGGCTGAAATCCTACAAGCCAATAGCAGGGCAAAAAAACAAACTTGAGAATGTAGAGTGTCCTCCACGAACACTGAGAGTAATAGATGTACTAACAACAAATGCTGTTACAAAGGCAATCATTAAGCAATGTCTCATCTTAAAGAGTTTGTGACTCTAATACTTGTCAGCCCTGTTAGAGCAACAAAACTACATCTTTATCTATTTTTAATAGGTGTGTTTACAGATAACAAGATCAAATGAGTTTTTGTCAACTGAGTGAGATAAACCTGCAAGACATACAGTTCAATAGATGCAGTTAATACATACAGTAAAGCAACGAGCTGGTCTCAAGAAAGAGTGTTATAACTGAACAGACAAATTACCAAAAAAGTGCTGAAAACTGTTATTGGACACTGAGGGATTAAACAGCCAGTTTACTAAGGCTTCAATCACACAGGCCCAGAGACTGGTTGGCAGCTCCCAGGCCAAATATCTTCTTATGATTGCTTTGGTCACTAGTGGATTGCCATGGTCAGTCACAGTTTGCATGGAACACTCACTAACTAACCTCTGAACAGCAGTAAAAAAAAAAAAAAAAAAAGTGTGACAGAAAGCAGAAATGGCAAAAGTTTACCTTCAATGTAAAAGTTGTGCTTTGTGGTGAAACAACACATTTTAAAAGCTGCAACTCTTACTTTGAAGGTGAACAGCCTTCGTTTCCATTTTGTGTCGCACTCTTCACACTTTCACAACGGCTCTGCAAACAACTGGTGAGCATTTGCAGACAAATCAGTGTTTTCCCTATAAATTACAGGCAAACTCACCTAGCAACTCCAGTGACCTTCAGCAACCACTCACAAATGGTTGAGGATTACAAATTTTTCCCTAGTGACTGGTGGTTTCCAGGCATTCACCGACTGGTCTCTAGGCCTGTGTGGCTGGGGCTTATTGTTACAGTCACACTGGGGAAGACAGTGGTTGGAGACTGCAGCACAAACAAAATTATAGTGACTGTGTGCAATGAATTTGTGATCTTGTTGCATTTAAAATGGTTCCTTCAAAGACAGGGACCAGGTCTGTGGCCACTTGCAGTCAGCTGGTGTCTTCCAAGTGACTTTGGTGTGTTACCATGGTGATAAAACGGCAATAAGACAAAGTCAGTCTGCTATCAGATTTGAAACAGAAATTCATGCGCAAATGATGATGCAGTTGCTACATGACAGCGATCTAACTGCAAAACAACAAGAATCCTTACCTTTATATAAGAATATAAGCAGAATACAAACAGTTAGAAGCCAGCTGAGTCAGTCCCCTACTGTGAAAAGACACATTGTAGACAAGTTGCACTCATCAGCACAGACTGACTCAGATTGATTGCACTGTGTTGGCAATCTGTCTGTATTTATGAATTAAGCACCAATTATTTGCAACCTTTGACAAACTGTCTGAGAGTGACTGCAGTCAGGCAGAGTTGGACTGCCAATGTTTGGACACAGGTTGCCTCTCTCTGGGCAACTTTTCTAGACATTACACTAAAAGGCGTATTTGAGAAGGCAAATGTGTGACACATTCAGATCAAATGTTAAAAGGCATGAAAGCCTGTGTAATGTTAGGTTGCTCCAGTTTGTACAAATATAAGAATAGCACAAATGATAATCCAGTGAGTTTACAGTTAGTAATTGTCCTGGGTGTGCTCTACCAAGGCAGTGCCTTTCCCTAAACCTAGTGGAGCATTAACTGTGGCGAGAACACTTTTGATGTGGAACATCCTGTTGTATGTAACACTTGAGAAAAGAAAACTTGAGAAAATGTCACACCTGATTCATCCAAAAGTCAGGTTTGTAAACCACTTTATGTAAGAAGAACAATAAGCAGTAAGTTCATGTCATACATGATGTTGTCTTCTTTTGATCGTATCGTGTGACCTTTTAAACTTTGGTCAGTGCGGCTGTGCTTGGATGTTGGTCATTGCCACACTTGTTTTTATTAAGAGCGTAGCCAAAATCTTTCAGTAATTCTGTTAGAAAATCATGTTGTATTTCTTTGTGTTGTAATGGTGTTATTAAGGTAAGATGTGTGGATTTTTATCTGATTCATGGAAATGTACTCAGTGTTTTAAGAGTATGCTGTTATTATATTTTCCAAACATATTTTTTCAATGTCAAGGCTGCATTAAAAAGCGTATTTAGTCACATTCTTTGTCATAGTTTTGACACTGTGTAACGTCGTGTCAGAGCTTCAATGGACTTTGTTTTCTCTGTATTATATAACAGTTTTAATTGTATTGACTGTTGTCATCAAGGTTATAAAGCTCTCTTAAGCCATAGATTTATAAAAGCCACTGACCTGAAGCTCATCACTGTGTTTATAATTCTTTTTCTGCTAGATTTTAAATGATTGTTCTCAATATTCAATTCAATTCAATTCAGTTCAGTTCAATTCAATTTTATTTACAGAGGGCCAATTCCCAACAACAGTCACTCAAGGCCATTTTTATTGTAAGGTAAAGACCATACAGTAGAATAATATCATCCATTTTCTTGAGCCTATCCCAGCTAATAGAATAATATCTTGTATAATATTAAGTTGTTTAATACTGGTAACTATAACCCGGTCCCATTTGCTGTTTAAGTAAGCAGAGATCTGTAAGCAAATATTCCTCACTGATATTATATTTTGTGTCTGATGAGTAACTTGGAGTTGAGTGGGAGACTGGGATATAATAGTCAGAAAAGCAGAGGTTGTGCTGTGCATGGCATGAAGTTCCATTTGTCATTTTAAACAAAAAATGTGAATTTGATTAGAAAATGTAGCCACCTAAATATGATAATATAGATATAAAAGAGTGACCAGATGCACCTATATTTTTACCCATATTCATTTTATATCCATTTATTTTCAGAATAGTTTTCTCTGAACCACAAACAGCTGGGGCTGCCAACCATACAGTATGTGCACACAATTTCCTTTATGGTCTCCAACGCCCAAAATTATTCAAAATTATAAACAAGAAGAACAATCTGACATGAAAATAATGAGAGCCAGACTTGATTTTAATACGTATGTGCAAAGTGAACTAAATGTCTTTTGTTTAGTTTTTCAGCTTTTGAAAATGGGTGTATTTTTTTTCATGACTTTTTATATGTGCATGATTTTCCACATGATTAGAATGATGAATGACTTTTCTAAGGGATGAAATTAGTGGTCAACTAGGATGATAATATTGCCTCATGAATTTTAAATTTAATATACCTTAAAAAGTACCTAACAATATTTTGCACATAAAGTATTAATATACTTAATATCCTGGGTTCAAATCCACCATCTGGCCGGGACCTTTCTGTGTGGAGTTCTCTCCGGGTTCTCTGGCTTCCTTCGACAGTCCAAAGACATGCAGTTAGTGGGGTTAGGTTAACTGGTGATTTTAAACAGACTGTAGGTATGAATGTGAGTGTGAATGGTTGTTTCTCTCTGTTGGCCCTGTGACAGGCTGGTGACCTGGCCATGGTGTACCCTCCCTCTTGCCCTATGGCAGCTGGGATAGCCCCCCCCATGACCCTGAAAACGATAAGCACAAGAAAATGGATGGATAGAAGTATTATCAGATGGTTTCTTAATGAGTTGCTCAGTGGAAGATACATCAGCGGATTTCTGAGTGTTGTGAGTTAGAATTAACCTATTTTCCCCCTAACCTTATGCTTGTCCCTGTTTTTTTTTTTTAAGGACACGCTGGTGCAATAAAGATGACAGCACTGAATTGACCCATCTCTTATATTAAATGCACGTCCATCACACAGATTTAACCCACATCATGCTCATGCTTCAGTAATTCTTCCACTTAATCCTGTGGGAGAGCGGCAGCAACTTTCAACTCCCTGTTGCTGAGTGATTTATGAAGAAGAGGAGAGCTGCCTTAATTTTTTTCCCTTTGGAATTCACATATTCTCTACTTACTTTTTTTTATTACTGTCCTGAAGAACATAATAGCATTTATTTCCCCCCCCCCCCCCCCTCTGCATGCACATTGTGAATATAAGTAATTGAACTATAAGAATGATTAAAATATTCTGAAATAGGTCATCTTGTACATGACCTTAACAAAAATAGCATGTTCACAATGATGAAAATGTGAGATTCAAAAAGGTTACAAAAGTTGTGAAACTGCGGTACAAAGTTTAAAGTAAAAAGTTTAAACATGAATAAGAGAGCAGAGAATACAAAGGGGTGCATTACCAGTCTCTATGTGAAAAGACCTGCCACTGGAGCTACAGAGTTGGAGCAGCTCCCAGCCGATGGCGGATGAATATTTAATGATCCCAACCAAGATGCAGTAATTACAAGGAGAACGGACTGTCATACTGGAGCACTTTGTGCAGAACACCCTGGCATTTGCTGATTAGTGCTCTTTATGGTCCCTGTGCCTCAGGTGTGACACTGTATTGGGTTAAGGTCACAGAGAAGGGAGGGGAGGTGACAGAAGCAGCGCAGACACCACCGCCTGTTATGGTGCTGGTGCTGAAAATGTGTCAGAAACAAAGTATCTCATTTTTGCATTTGGAGTCTGCTAAAACCTGAGAGAATGAGACAGAGAGTCTGATAAGACAGAAATGTAGAGTGAAAGGAGGAGATAATTTACAGTTTTGCCTCACAACATTAGTGTGAAGATATAATTTTGCTAGAGTACTCTTCCTGTCTTTAGGTTTTGTGAGATTTCAGGCAATTTGTTTGTAACATCAGAGTTTGATACTGCTACTGTAGCAGAAGGCCATAAGAGGTGGATATTCTGCTCAGGTTTGGAAACATTTAAAGCACATTACAAAGCTAACAGGCTTCAAAGACATATTCCTAACTTCAAAGCAGCCTCACCCAATCCCATCTGTCTCCAGCACTTACCCCTTCCATTCGCCCTCTGTTTTTTTGGAAGTCTTTTGAATAAAGATCAAGATAGCATTATCAGTATGACATGATAACATGGTTTTGACAAAACACCCATAATATCAGACATAAGGCATAAGGTAGGTAAGTCAATGTATTTTACAGTGACAAATACATTGACAGAAATCATTACGCAGATTTTCTTTATGTCCTGCCAGTTTGTTGACATTGTATTATTTGAAATACAGTGAGCCAAATAGGTATGGGTTTCCTCTTTTTATACAGTTTTCATCATGTATTTGTCTGGAAGAGCAGAGAATCTTTGTTGTGGAATTCGTGTGCAGTGTGCACACATGTGTATCTCACAGTTTTACAGACAGCTTTTTTATAGTCTCATGGCGCTCTCACCATCTTTATTCTTGTACATATGAAGACTGTTTGAGGTCACAATTTGTCTCACTTTTTAACAAAAACTGCCCAGTGAAGAATCTTTTCTTCCCGCGCTGCTTGATAGTGTTTGAAGACCTTGTCTTAGCTAGGGCTGTGTTTTTGCTTGTTTGATTGTTTTGTTTATCGTGAGGTGAAAAGGTTGAAATATTAATATAACTTTTTTCTTCTTTAGAATATACTTAAAAATGCCATAATTTGATTAGTGGACTCTTGAACCAGTGATCACCCAGGTGATGAAAAAGGTCTACTGGGTGCTAATAAATAAGGTGGCTAAAAGTGTACGGGATTTTTGTATTTGCTTCTGTGCGTCCATCATAAAAAAAACTGTATGGTGTGCAAATATTCTACAGTTGTGGTGAAAGGGTTACATACACTCATCATGGGCATGAATATCATGATAATTCTGGGCTTTTAATGATTTCTTTGAACTGTTCTTTTTCCAGGGTGGAATGATTGTACAGCACAGATATTTAATGACTTTAAAAAAGAATTGGGCACACAACTATGAATTTAGTTGGTATTTTCTCCATACAGGTTCAAATGTATATAAACACTCTCAAATATACACTGATCAAGCATAATAGTATGACCACTGACTGCTGAAGTGAAAAATACTGATTATCTCTTCATCATGGCACCTGTTAGTAGGTGGGATATATTAGGGAGCAAGTGAACATTTTGTCCTCAAAGTTGATGTGTTAAAAGCTGGAAAAATGGACAAGCATAAGGATTTGATGGAAGACCATGTACACCCTTTCATGGAAACAGTATAGCCTCTTTCAGCAAGATAATGCTGACACAGACCCAGCTTTTACGCATAGTCCACAAATTTTCAGTAGGGTTAAGGTCAGGGCTTTGGGAAGGCCATTCCAGAAGCTTAATGTTAGATTGTTTTATCCACTTCAAAACCAGTTTTGATGTGTGTTTCCGGATCATTGTCCTATTGGACAATGTGTCCAAGTTGCAGCTGTCTAGCTGTGAAGTCCTCTTTCATATAATATACTATTAGCACTGTCAGCAAAACAGCCACAGAGCATGATGCTATCACCACCAGGCTTGGCAGCTGGTACAGTTGTTCTTAGGTTTGAAAGCGTCACCTTTACTTCTTCAAACATACCTCTTCTCATTGTGGCCTGCCAGATCCCAGTTAAACCCCTGTACAGGAGTCTGGACCAGCTTTCCAGCTAACAGGTTAGTGTTTCTGAACCTATGGGTATTACCCTAATAGAGATTTACAGAAACTAATTAAGCTGGTTGATGAGTGAACATGCCAAGCTCTTACTGCCTTATTCTGAATGCTGACCCCACTATCCCCTGCTGATTCAACCAACTAGCAGCTAGCAGCTAGCAGCTAGCAACTAGTTACGTGCAATCAGTAGTCACATTTGTTAATTATCTGGGGTCCTTGGTATACTTTTGTGGCCAGGAAAATAGGCCCCAGGGATATATTACTTTTTAGAACAACCTATAAGAAGAAGATGCAATGTCCACAAAGAGTTAAAAGGGAAATGTCCACAATGTAGACTTCAAATGCAAATAAAACATTTTATTAAAACAATTTAGGAGGGGCAAGTATCCAGCTCAATCAAATAAAATTAATTAAAAATGCCAAAACCCACATATCTAACTAATCAATCCTAGGCTAAATGCTGATTTCTAAATACTGTTCTACAATGAGAGAGCAGAGAGGTTTTGCCCAGGCCTGCAGCGTACTGTAGTGCTTTTCTGGCCACGCCCCAAATAATCCAAATAGGAAAGTAAAACTCCAGTACAAGATTCTCCAGCCTGAGTCAGGTTAATTCCAGCACGGCAAAAGTGAGTAGAGAAAAAGCTCAAAATCATCATTTCAATTCCTAAGTTCACAGATGTTGGTCAGTGGTTACTTGTTGTTTGTTTCTTGCTGAAATTTTCAGACTGTGAACCACAGAATTCTTCCTCACTCACTTATAAGACCCCAACTAGAACAACAGATTCTCTCACACAGCAGTTTTCTGTCATTTCTTCCTGGAAAATGAACAGCTCAAAAATCATTAAAAGGTCAAAATTATTGTGGCATTTATGCTCATGATATGTGTATGTAAACTTCTCACCACAATGTGAATGCTGTTAAGCATTATTGTCGTCCTTCTCCCTGGTTTTTGTTTTTTAACTCCTTCCGCATGCTTTGTGTCACAGAAGCCATTCTGGTATCAAAGTTTTCAGCTTTTTCTGGGAAAAATCACTTTTCTTTTTTGTAACTTTTAGAATTTAAAAAAAATATTTAGCTCTTTATGAATTTTTATTTTGTCATTTGAAAAGACTGGAGAAAGTTTAAAATCCCCGTGAAGTCCACAATACTTTGAGAGTTAACCAGTTCAGCATACTTTGAGCTAGATTTTTAAAAAAAAAAATTAAAACTTTAAACAGGTTCCAACTATGAACTATTCAGGTATTACTCAGTTTGTTGATAATGTTTACAGAATAAATACTTGAGTGTACACATTATATCCCACAGCTGTATATGGATTAGGATTTTGATGTATAAATGTACATTAGACTTATTGGCCATAAAAGTATTTTGCAAATTTAAACTGTAGAGATTCTAATAGTGTTTTTTGTGCTCCAGCCATGGCTGTTTGTTTATTATAACTGATTTTACTCAGGCTTTAGAAGATTCACATTTTTCTTTATTCTCTAAAACTCACGTGCTCATTTTCTGATCTTGATTATTAGTAAAGAACGTCATGTGAATCAATACGCAAAGGCAAACTGAGACCAAGCTTTACCAAGCTGAGAATGCAATAATTGAAAAACAACCATTCTCAAGAGGACTACAAATTAGATGCATTAATATGTATCCTACAACGTGTATAACTAACATTTCTTCCACATGGGATCATGAATGTTTTTATGATTACTTTTTAAGTCAGTCAGCAATTAAAAATAAATCAGGAGTACAGGAAATTCCATGTTTATGAGTTCCCTTGATATAAGAAGAGTCTTGATTCTTGAACAAATGCACATATGAGCCCCCTTTAAGCCTTCAAAAAGACTTAAATAGTGTTATCAAAATTAAATAATTATATGTACTGTATGGCTTTTACAACAGTACTTGGGCACGATACAGAAACACACTGCATATATGTACAACAGGTTAGAACTGAAATATCAGTTTTGTGTGATGGTGAATGAAATGTTGAAATGTTGAATGAAACTGTTTTTCTGTTACATGGCACTGAACAGGAGTGGCCCTCCAATCTCATTGTACATCCTGTATAATGACAATAAAGGCATTCTATTCTATTCTATTCTAAACACGAGACACAAGCCTACCTTTCCCAAATGTTGTTGTGTTCATAAGCCACAGCTACTGTGTGTTCAAAGGCTCCACATTATATCTGGGAGTTGTAGCCTCCAACATACAATAAGAGTAAAATATAAAATAAATCTTGAACACCATATGTCTTTGTTGTAGTTCACTGCTATAGTCATGAAGGAATATTATACTATCAATGTCTCATGTTTTATTCATATTAAAAAGCAATAAACAAATATCATCGCACCTAGGCAAACAGACATCTTTCTCCACATCTCACTGTGCCCTCTGAGTTCATGGACCGTTACAGTACATGTGAACATTGTGGTGAAGGTTCAACATGAGTTCAGCCCATGTCCTATTCTCAAAAAGTAACATGTGCTTTAAAAACGAAGTAAAGACCAGGCTGTCAACACAAAAACCTCGATCTATGGGGTCAAACTAACATGACAGCACACAGAGGGAAATGGGTCTTGGTCTGTTATTAACTGTTTGACTGACCCAAGTTCAACTTCCCAGGTGGGCTGCCATGCACTAATAAGTCTAACTGATCCAAGTTCAGGCATTAAGTAGCTGGAGTCACAGACACCAGCTGGGTTAACAATCCATGGCAACAGTGTCACTGACCTAAGTTCATCCAGAGGTACAGGTGCCAGACAGGTTAATCACACCACAAGCACAACAAAGAGACATAGTATCGACCTTATGCAGACCTGGCCTATCTGCCTTCACACTATAAAAATTGGAGACAAAACACCATTAAGCCTCTTTTTAAGCGTGGGAGGTTTTTTTTCTAAAACGTCATAAAATAGAGTTTTATGCACCCCCTCACATTTCTGAAACAGTACTGTAGTCCTTTAACATTTTAACCCAACATTTATATTATTATAGTGATAATGGAACACAAGTATGTTTACATAGGGTGTTTGATATTGCATTAATTAATTAGAATTTATTAGCAAAATGAGCACAGGTGCATCTCTTTGAAAACCTGTTTACAGTTTCCTGTAGAAACACATGCACATTATAAGCACAACATGCCAGCCAAGTTTATGAGGAAATTTATTTTATGTACTCCTATTCCCTTCAGGCTAGTACTACAATATGCATCTCTACTACTTTTTAATATATGATTCTCATATTCAAACGCATAAGTGGAAGACAGAGTTGACAGGAAAACCAACCAGGTCCAGATGGTTAACTTCTAGCTATCCAATAAAGTGCAGGATCACTGGCAGCGCCCAGAACTGAATAACCATATGCATAATTCATGGCAAAGCATCTGCAATATGTGTAAATACAATTCTACACACATATACACTCACATATACTGATATGAGGGGAGAAAGCTTATGTAGGGTATATAGAATTTGACCTAGGGCTGAGATTTAGTTTCTTAATTCCAGACCAGTGTGCTATCAGCCAAAGGTTAGCATGTGGAAAGTAGGTTCTCACTTCAAGGTGGCAACACTGCAAGAAATTCTAATACAAGCTTTCTGAGATTGAAAAGAATATTATTTAAAAAAAAAAAAAAAAGATATTTTTTAATTAGCTGATATGTACTGTTATTTCTGACATACTGTAAAGTGATTTTCAGACTTAACTTTACATTCTTTGGTTAAATGTTACTGTATATAATGCATGTTAATTGACTTTATTGTCACTGACTAAGCTAAAACAGCAGAACTGAGCAATAGGAAAGATCCAGGAGAACAGACAACTTGGAGGGTCATTTCTGGGAGAGAGGAAAAGAGCGTTAGTCCAGACAGAATCTGATGTTGACCTGTTAGTGGAAGGTTTCAGAAGATGCTCGAGAGAGCTGGTCAGGATGTTTAATTCGGAGGAGTGAGGCGGATGTGTTAGGGAGTGCCACTGGTCTGGTCTCTGCAGAGCTCTCAGAATTATCGGAGGGTGGGCAGGTAGGTGAGTTGATCAGGTGAGTGTTTAACCAAGAACCTGACGATGACGAGTGAGTCAGCCTTCAGCCACACAAGAGTCACTGGAAAGTGAGAGGAAATAGAAGCTAGTGCTGGAAGGCCATAGAGGAGCTGAATAATCACTCTAGAGAGGACGACAATCTGGTGGAGACCGGGTAGTGGAGCTGGTTTATGTCTTTTCTTTGGTCAGGTTTTGGTCAACCAGTAAACTTGAATCCATCCATCCATCCATCCATCCATCCATCCATCCATCCATCCATCCATCCATCCATCCATCCATCCATCCATTTTCTTCTGCTTATCCATTTCAGGGTCACAGGGAGGCTGGAGCCTATATTTCCAGTGCTAAAAACATAAACAGCAACATCATCATCAACAAATAGTGCACACACGCAGCAACTGCTAATGCTATTTTCACATATTTCCAGTGGTAACTGAGTCAATATAGCTTTTCAAAATGTACAACCCCAATTCTGACAAAGATGAGATGCTTTGTAAAATGTGGATTAAAAACAGAATGCAATGCTTTATAAATCTCATAAACCCATATTTTACTTGCAATAAAATATATAGAAAATATATTAAATGTTTGAACTGAGAAAATGTGCCATTTCCCAAAAAATATTAGCTAATTTTTAATTTGATGGCAGCAATACGTCTCAAAAAAAAAAAAAAAAAAAGAAAAACGTTGGGATTAGGGGAGTAAAAAAGGCTGGAAAACTAAGTAGTACTAAAACAAAACAGTTTGAGAAAAATTTTGCAACTAATTAATTTAAATAGTCACTGGTCAGTAATGATGGGATACAAAGAGCATCTTAGAGAGGCAGAGTTTCTTAGAAGTAATGATGGGCAGTGGTTCAATCTGTAGAAAAGTGTGCCTGCACCTTGTGGAACAAGTTCAGAATAATCTTCCTCAACATAAAAATGTGAAAACTCATCGTCTACACTACATAATATCGTCAGAAGATTCAGAGATTCTGAAGAAATCTCTGTGTGGAAGCAGCAAGGCTGAAACTCAGTACTGGATGCCTGTGATCTTTGGGCCCTTGGGTGAAAATGCTTTAAAAACAGGCATAATTCTGTCATGGAAATCACTGCACAGGCTAAGAAAGACTTCCAGAACTCACTGTCTGTGAATACAGTTCACTGTGCCATCCACAAATGTAGTTTAAAGCTCTATCATGCAAAAAAAAGAAGCCACTTGTGAACCAGAAATGCCGCCATCTCTTCTGGGCCAAAGCGCCTTTGAAATGGACTGAGACAAAGTGGAAAACAGTTGTGTGGTCAGACAAATCAAAATTTGTAATTATTTTTGGAAAACATGGATGCCACATCCTCTGGGCTTAAGAGCAAAGGGACCTTCTGTCTTGTTATCAATTCAAAAGCCTGCATCTCTGATGGTATTAGTGCCTACGGAATCAGCAGCTTGCACATCTGGAAAGACACCATCAATGCAAAAAGGTACATACAGGTTTTAGAGCAAAATATGCTCTCACCCAGATGTCTTTTTCAGGTAAGGCTTTGCATAGTTCAGCAAGACTAAAAATGGTACATTTTCTCAGTTTAAACATTTGATATGTTTTCTATGTTCTATTGTGAATAAATATGAGATATGCAAATGCATGCATTTCATTCTGTTTCATTCACATTTTAGACAGCACCCCAACCTTTTCAGTTCTTTGTCCACATGATTTATGAAAAGCAGTACAAGATATGACTAAATTTATTATAGCAGGAGTTACAATTAATGTAATATTGTCCAAATTGTCATTTTCCTACTGTTTCTACTACGTCATTTTTGCCTGTCAAATACATTTTATGAAAAGGCTTGCTGGGGGAAAAAAATGTTATTGATAAATTTGAAAGTCCATCTCCTAAAGAAAAAGGTCAGTCCCTTTGAATAACCTCACATTCTTCCTAGGACAGTATGACCATAATGGCCCTGCATTGATTTTCATATATTTCCTTCAATGCAGACAAAGCTAGAACATGATGCATTACCTTCATATAATGGACAAAAGAACTGCTTTTCATCTGACTTTGTAAAAAGGTCACTATTCTAAACATATGCAAATCTAGCACAGCTTGACCTGACACTAGTCAATGCTTTGTGTGTAATAGAAGTGTATAAAGATTAAAAAAAAAAACAACAACAACAAAGTCTCACTTTATTTACCAGTAATGATAAGTGGAGTGGAGGACAAAGAGTGAACTACAGCCATCATACAAAATGAAAGGAGCTGCTGCGGGACTGTCCCTTCCTTATTCTGCTCTCTGAACTGTGTTCTAGTCGGTGCAATGGCTAACATTGCCATGCACTGTGGAGATGTGTCAACAACTTGCAGGCCTGTATCTCTGTGTTTACAACCCAACATTAAAAAGCACAATGCCAATATTGCACTCGGTCGCCCCAATTCTACCCAAGGGTGAAATTGCCTTTTCATAATTTCCATTATACTTGCTCTTTGAAAAATGGCTCTCACAATCTGCTGCAAGATAGAGGAAGTTATTTTTCTTTCAAAGTGTGTTTTGATGATGTGCTGTTTGATGGAGTGTCTCCACTCTGGTTTCAGATATACTGGTAACAGTCTTTTGTTTATATGTTTCATTTCTATGCCAGGTGGAAGAGATGAATGAAGGATCTCATTGTGAAGAAACCTTGCACAGGGACACCTGAGCCCCATGAGCTGCAAAAGAAGTGCAATGAGGAACCTGTGCCAACTGATGGGAGTTTTGTAAAGCTAAGTGAAAAATAAATGACCTGAATGCTCATTCAAAGTAACCATTTGGATCTATGTTTAAAATGTAGTTACAGTTTAAAAAAAAAAAAAAGAAAGCCTTTTACTGAGTGGCAAATTAATTAAGCAACTTTGTTTTAAAAAAACAAACAAACAAAAAACAACTATAAACCAACTGTTGTGGCAACTGGATAAATTTGGCACATGCACCTAACTGATTTGAAAAGATTCATTTTGAGATCCTGTGAGATTCCAACTTTAAAAAAGCATCCCAATATATCATCTCTTGATGTAATCTTGGTCTGAGCCCTTGCCATTATTCCTGGCCTTTACTTGGAAAATACTTATAACCTGATTTTATTTATGTGCAGAAAAGCAAAGAGCTGCATTCATTAAAGTATACTTTGAGAGCAGTAGAGGGTGTGCAGTAATTTATCAAATACCGTAGAGTATATAGACACACTTTTTATTTGTACTTTCTTTGTAATTTGTTAATCGTCTTCTCGTTGACTTGTTAGGTGTAAGGAAGTCGTAAATCCTGGACTGACAACAGGATGGAGTCATGTGCCGCTGACAGTGACTGTCTTTTTCATACTGCTGGTAAAAACTCTCAAGATAATGTGACAGTATTTTTTCCTTTCATACATTTTTCTTGAGTCTTTCCTTCAGGGAACAATATCTTCCCAAATTCTCTTTAGTTTGAAGACTTATGTTAATTTAGCTGTGTGAGAAATCTGATAGAGAAAAAAAAGAATCCCTGGCAAGGACATTTTAGTGATGATTTAAAGGTCATAAAATGGTTAAAATTCATTTACCAGAGAGCTGAAAGCTTTTGGGATGTCAACTGTACTGCATGGATGTTGCGTTGTGTAGTGAGCTGATGCAGTTTAGAGGATAGTAGTCTGCACATTGCAGTGCAGCCATATGTTCACATTTTGATTTGGACCTCCAGAGGGAGTGTGCTGAATAAATGAGAAAGCCTTTGCTGTAGGTCTGTTGTCTGAGTGAGCTGTGTGTGAGAGAAAAAGAGTGACTGAGGTCATATGAACTCATGTGGTTGAGAACTCCCCCTGCTAAATACATTATGGTTTAAAGTCATCTACCAAAATCAGACAGCTAATATCTCCTCTTACTCTGTACTGAGTTAGAGCTCAATCTCTATTTCTGCCCTCATGCTTGTAAGGCCAGGCCTGTTAGTCCAGTAAATGGGTTAACTGTTTGGCCAGCGGAAAGAAGCGAGGGTCAAGTGAGAGTGGACCCTTTCCCTGTTCCTGTTGGGAATTCTGTCACAGCGTTCCAGAGAGATGTGATTTAAGTGCTGAACGAGTCAGACGACCAGAGGCTTGGTATGAACTCCATAAGTCTGCCTCATTTAAAGGGGAATGGGGACTCGTTCACTGGGAATAGTTTAATAATTTAGTATGGCCTTAAACTAATCTATTTCAAGCACCCAGATGGTATTTATATTGAGCAAATGCTCAGATAATTGAATGGAATAATTTACTCACTACTGTTGCTTGGTGTCAGAGAATCCCCATGCTGAACCAACCCTGGAAAAGACATAAAGTGAAGCACTAAACCAAATCACCGGGAAAGTGTTTTCAGAAATAAATATGCTGCTGTGAAATCAAAGAAATTGAAATACCATATTGAACAAAACAGAAATGTGGGTGCAAACAGTCTATATCCACTGCTGCTGTTTTCCTCCATGCATTTGGATTGGAATTATATGATTTATTAGCGTATGTATATTGCGGGAAGTCAAGTGTGTGTGCCTTCCTTTGTGTGCACTGGGTGCTTATTAATGCTACCTGCCTTATAGTTATAAAAGGTGTCAGGGGATGCTACAGGCCATTTGTCCAGCGCTCCTTGCTCCTGTGGGCATAAGGAAGCAACCACCTTGGGAGTGGTCCTCACTGGAGTATGGTGGACTCAAAATGTCTCTCCTGACCCTTTGTTTCCATGAGAAAGAGAGAAGGTATGAAAGTGAGACTCATAAGAGGAAAAGAGAAAGAAAGAAAAACGTGCAAGATTTTAAAGATGACGGAAAGACATAGAAATGGAGGAGTGGAAAAAGGGATAGAGAAAGAGAGGAATACAAAGAGACAGAAGGGGAGCGGGCAACTGCTGACTTTTAACAGGCGTGTCCCTCCATCTTTGATCAAAGCACCCTATCAGCCTTAGGGGCATCTCCACTGAGTGCCTCCCATAGCTGCTAAAAATTCTCCCTGCCAAATCATTTTAACACCTCTCCACTAGTCCTCACATATTTGTCCATTCATAGGCCATAGCTCAGGCCTTCACATGAAAGCTCCAGTAGTTGTGTTTCAAAGTTTTTACATGGGCAGCAGTATATGATTGAGCTTTTATTAATAAAAGAGAAAGAAGGATGATCTGCAGTTGATGGAGTAGTAGAAATGTGACTGACAGCGACAGATAACTAGCGGCATAATGTAGAACCATTGTTATCATAATTCCCTGTCTCATCCTATTATTCTGATGCAGATAGAGGTATATCAGGAATTTAAAAGGCTATAGATACTGATGTTTCTTAAATATTTACTTATGAAGATATGTAATTATTATAAATTATCTTACATTCACAATTCCAAATATATATCCATGCACATTTTTAGCTGATGCTTGACTCTCTTAAACACACACCACAGGATTTTTATGACTCATTTAACAGATGAACAAAATTGAATGGCACAATTCCACAGTCTCCTGACAATTTTTAATTCTTTTTCCACGTATTTCACAGGCTGTGACACCCACTGCTCCACATTGTTCGGCTGACCACTTTGCAGCTGGCTTTCTGATGTCTGAATATCACAAGGCTTCATGCCACTGCTACACCACTAGGGATATCTATCTGTATTTTCTTTCCACTGTTTCTCCATCAAAGATGGGAAATCAAACAATAGAATTCTGTCTTGCTCCAAGCCCAGAATTTCCTTGATCCCTGCCCGGGTCATTGTTCCAGAGCTGTCAGTGGGTCTTTGAATCTGTCATCAACCTTTGAGGGCCTTGCCTCCTGCGTCAGAAATTGGCAATACCACAGGATACTGGGGCTGACACAGGGAAACCCCAGAGGCTACATAATCCAGAAGGAATAATGGGATCATATCCTCATTCCCCACAAAACCCCCCACCCCCCAAAAAATGCCAGCTGTATTTTGTTATAAACTAGTCCATCGGGTGACAAGCGAATCTCTATGTCTTAAGAGACTATTCAGACTTAGAAGAAGGTCCCTGGTAGAAGATAAAGACAGAATAATTTAATAGTTTTTGTAAAGATTGGTACCACACTCAGTGGGTTTACTTTTTACCCTTTGCACTTTTACTTGCTCTCTTTTCTCAGTATAATTTGCATTAATGGGCTCGGAGTGAAGTGGAGACAAGAATACAAACGTGAAACCCAAACTGCAACCAAATCAGTTCACTGAGTGTGAGAGAGACACACACACACACACACACACACAAAGACATCCCTTCTGATTTTAGTGTAAGGGACATGTCAGGCATTCCAATGGCTAATGAAAGCATCATTATCAGGAGAGCAAGATGACTGCCCCCCTTAGAATATGCTTACAGACAAGTAAGAGCAATGCCACCTGTCTCCCCTACTTTCTTTCATTGCCATTAGATCCAGCTGTTTATTACTCCCTGGGCTTCAGTTTGTTTTGCTATTTTGAATACAGTAATAAAAGATGACATAATGAACCACCCAGTATGCACTGTAGTGGCAAGTCTCAGTCGGAGTTTTGAGCAAATTCAGAAAATTCTCACATTGATTACATTTTCTATAGCCACTGTCAGCTGACAGATTTTGATAAGCGAACTCTCTGTGTTTACACCGGGCACTTCTTTCTTTATAAATTAGTTCCTTAAGATAAGTCTTCTGAGGCATTTGTTTATGATCAATTGAAATGAAATAGTTTTTTGGTATTTATATATTTTAAAGATGGTTCTTTAATTATTTTCCAGCAGTTCCCCTGCCCTGGAACTCATAATACTCAATTTTAGATACCCTGTCAATGCTGTCAAGTCGGATTCCAGCTAACCAGTGCTGAAAAGGAGAACTATAACATATTAGGTTTTCAAGTTGTTTTTTTTTCATGTGCTTTTGAAATATCACAAAAAACTAAACAAAGAATTCTGCATTATAGCTGTGCTTGGATAATGGTCCATTAGCAGCATTAGTGGTTTGTGTGTCTGAAACTCTGCTAAAGACATGCTGAAAAATGTCCGCTTCTTATCATTTGTGGGACAGAGTCTTAAAGCCTAGTCTTAAAAAATACTTTGCAGTGTCTGTGATTATTGTTTTGTTTTGTTATGTTTCTAAATACTTGGAAAAGGGCTTGCAGTAGTTTGCATATTATATACTATACTAATCCATAAGAAATACAGTTTTTTGTTTTCCCTGTTTTGCGCCATGCAGGAAGATATGCTATACATGTGTTATTGAATGCAATTTACGATAGCAACTTAACTTGACAAGGAAAAAAATAAAAAACCCTTTGGGGAAAAATAAATGGGCAAAATTATTTTTAGAGTAAACTTGATTTTATAAAACTTTTCCAGCTGTGTTAAAAACAAACAAACTCAGTCCTTGTTTTGAATTAGCATAGAGATTGGTACTGGGGCACACTGAAGAGAGCTTTAAAACAGAGCAGGTGTAATAAATAATAATGTCAGTAATATTAGCGGGCTAAGGTCTTAAAAGTGTGCCTTCATGCTCGTTAAGCCCTAAATGTTACAGTTCCATTCTTAATTTTATTAGTTCCACCTGTGTTCTGCCAGCTATATCAAATCAAAACACATCATGGAGCTTTGTTGCAGGCTCCCTATAGGTCATTTTCTTTTATGCAGATAAAAACAAAGGTACTTGTGTCAAGCTACTGCTAAACCTCTCAGAAGTGGAGAAAAACAGAAAATGCCAACAGACTACCAACTACTAAGTGAGTGAGTTAATGTGACTATTACTTCTCTCAAAATGTAACATCATCTTCTGTGTCTGTCTAGCTTAGATAGCCACAAACTGTAGCCTGTTTGCCCAGCTAATGTGATCACAGCTTTGCCTGCAATGGTACAAAAACTACTTCTCAACTGAGCAATTGAGTTTGTTTTTTTTTTTATAAATTTTTTAAATTAATATATACAATGCCATACAATGCCAATACCAGTGCCAAAGCTTTAAGCACAGAGACTAATAAGGAACTGAGTGTGTGGAGACCCACAAGATGGACACAGATATTAACAGTGTAGCAGTTAAACCAGATTTACTGTAACTTGTAGACAGGAGCTTGAATGTTGCTAAGCGTTGGCTGGCAGATGCCTGGGACTGGTTCTAGATGAGCCGAGTAAAAAAATGTGTCAGGCAGTGGGGCAAGCTGATGCCGCAAACCTGAAAGCAGTACAGACAAGCGGGGCTGTTGGCGACAGAATGAGTGTGGAGCTAAGCGAGGCAGACAGGTAGCTGGTGAAGAGGTTGTGGGCCTGAGGCACAGGGAGACAAGGAGTTATTTCAAATGGTCAAATTACACTACGAATGAACTTAACAGAATCAGGAGTGAGCACAAGTTTAGGACCAGGCAGGCAAACTGAAAAATCAGGCAAGAATGAGAAGCTAAAAGGCAGCACCTCAATTAGTCGATACTTCTCAGATGTGAAGGTGAACTGATTGAAGTAGGAGCGGATGTCATGCCCAGGCAGACACACATGTTAACCAACAAAATCAATATTTCAAGTTTCAAGTTTATTAATATGATATCAAAGCCACTTTAATAGTTAGACACTGGCCAGTCTGACTTTACTTTGTCATACGTACCTACATCCACTGTTATTTCTTTTAAAAAGGCAAGTAAAGCAAGTCCATGTTTACACTGGGAGAAACAGCTCTCTAAAGTCTTCAATAAAAGATCATGGTGTTAATATAAAAAAAAAAAATACTGCTGGACTAAACAAAATGCATGCACAATTCACTTCTTCTATCCTGTATGTGTTACTTACTCAAAAATGTCCAAAAGCACTGAAAAACCATGGAAATACTGAATCAGGACTTTCCCCTTTTCATATTTTTTCTCAGAGAACCACACAGGAATGTCATCAATAAAAGCTCATTGGTAGCTGGTCTTTTGAGGTAACAACCCCCCACCCTGCCAACAAACTACTGCCTTCACGGGTACTTCAACAAAATCTTGTTTCATTTCAGTTTTTTTTTCTCAATTTACTGCCTACTGGAAAAATTTTTTTTTCTATTAATAAATATACCATCTGCACCCACAGAATAATTTTGTTTGGGTTAAGTACCTTTCCTTTCAGTGGTCTTCACAAAGCTCGCAATAAACAAAGAATACAAAGAAAATAAAAGGAAAAAACTATAATCACTCCCCACTACACTCTTCTTTTTGGAGGACAAAAAGTTGTTTTGCATGAAATGTATAAAAATTTATAATAAAAGATTAATATATTTTATTTTATCTATTAATATACAATGCTGTGCAAATGTCTTGAGCCACCCCCATTTCTTTATATTTTTCAAGGAAAATGTGAAATAGAGGCATCCGTTTATTGAAAATAAAGCCAAAAACAGAATTTGCACAGTTCTAATAATATTGATAATATTTGGTATGATTACTTTTCTTCTTCAGCACAGCCTGAACTCTGTTAGACAAGATTTCTTGTAATTCCTTTCAGTAGTCTTCAGGAATAGTTCTCCAGGCTTCTTAAAGAGCATTCAAAGCTCTTCTTTGGATGTTGGCCGCCTTTTGTTCTGCTCTCAGTCAAAATGATCCCACGCTGCTTCAGTAATGTTGAGGTCCGGGCTCTGGGGAGGCCAATCCATAACTGATAGTGTTCCATTGTGTGTTTTTCTATCCAGGTATGCTTTTACTCTGCTGCCGGTATCTTTGAGGATCCTTGTCATGCTGAAAAATGAAGCCACTGCCAATTAGAAACTTTCCAGATGATACTGCACGGTGGATCAAATTCAGATGGTACTTTTCTGCAGCAATGATCAATTTGGGATGCAGTCCCAAACCATGACAGAGCCTCCACCAAGTTTTACAGAATTCTGTGGACACTCACTGTTGTAACTCTCTCCAGACCTCCTCCTGCGATTTGAACCAAAAATTTCAAACTTGAACTCATCACTCCATGAGAAAAAAATCGGAAAGTCTGGAGAACTATTGTTCAAGTCCACTTTTAAAAATTCAAGTTGATGTTAGTTTGACATCTACTGGAATCCACATAAACATTGTTTAGACCAGGAACACCAAGCCATGGCAACACTGACTCCCAGCAGCACACTGCACTCTGCCACACAATGAAAAATGGCCAGGAAGAGCTCTGTGAACATGCAGTTGTTGGCCATGTCTTAAGACTCCCCAGATCCAAATCCAACCATGTGTGGTAACAAACCTGATGCACACACCTCACAAACTGGGACACAGAGGATTCACTTGAAATGTCGAGTTGCCAGACTCCACGGGATGGGGTACTGTTCTGACAGCACAAAATCAACCTACACAATATCAAGCAGGAAGCAGCTATAATAATATGCCAACAGAACGGCACAGTTTTCACACAATGTGTCCTAGAAATGGGCTTAATAACAATCATTGTCATCATCATAGTTTTTATCAAAATCTTAATACAATTTAGATTTTTTTTTAATCTTAACTCTACAGTAACTTTAAAAGTATTATTTCACTGGTGTCCTCTGAAATATTGAAGTCTCTCCCAGTGTAACAGTGTGGTGTCCTGAGGACTTGTTTTTATCATGAGCAGTTCTGCAGCACACTGTTAACATCTCATACCAACATTCAGCCAACAATCCAAAAGGTAGTGTGTCCTCTAAAAGTAAAAAAGTAAATAAGTGGAGGTCGTGGTATTGAGTGGGCATGCAGTGTGACTTTCACAGGTGAGAAGACTCAGATCAACAAGTGCTGTATTTCCAAAGGCACTATTCAGCCTGTAATTGTGTCCCTCCTGGGCTGAGCTGTGAATAGATCCTGTTCCACTGCAACGCCCTACCTGACATGTGGTATGTAAATGGTAAATGGACTGGATCTTTTCTAGTGCTTTTCTACTCTGCATCTGCACGCAAAGCGCTTTATACATGCGTTGCCATGCTGATGACTAGAGATAAAGTACAGTTTTAGAATCATCACTGTGTTAAGCTCCAAGTCCTTTAATAGTTTAGAATTGAATCTCTGTAGTTTGAAGTTGAGCTCTTACAGTAGCAATTTCTAGGATTAGGTGTATTTACCAATTGTTTTAAAGCTATATCAGAACTTTGTGCAAATGCAAACTGAACACTTCCTGCTGTTTGCTTTTGCCACCGGTGAACCAGCAAGAGCCTTGTCAGTGGTGCTATTCTTTAATAAAAAGCAGGGCACACAATAAGATATGGCTATATTGCATTATAGCTGATTCATTTTAAATATTGCAGAGGGGCCTTCTACCTGCATTTTTTTTGCATTGTCCTGGTATCCATACACTGAATCCCTCTCTTGGACCCAAAAACAACACAGAGAGATAAAGAGAAAGTGAGACCTGCCAGTCACAGCATACCGAACAGAAAGCATCATCATTTTACAAGGCCCATGAGGAAAATAAAAGACTGCGGGTTTGAATGTTGATCTTTGTGACAAAGGGACTGGGATGAGAGAAGTGGTAAAATGCCTACATGTTACACAGAGGAAATTATACTTTTGTGCACTTTTTCACAGGATTAGAGCCCGTTGGTTCACTAAGCAGATATGGAGTCTAGTCTGCCAATTACAGACAGCAAAATATAAAGGTCATTAGCAGCTCAAAAGGCCAGAAAGGCAGTCCAACCTCCACATTATGCTGTTTTTTTTTTTGTACAGAGAAAGGTTTTCTGTAGCCAAAAGACACTGTTTGGGTACACACCCCGCTTATAGTAATAGGCTGCAGGTAATAAGTTGACCCACATTAATGTGAATGCAAGGTAATTCTTGGGCATAGGCTTGTCTGCCCTTTTTAGTCAGAAGGCAAATTGGGAGGGGGCAGCACAGTTCAAAAGGAGCTAAGTTCAGTTTTTGTGAGACATTTGGATTCATATTAAAAACCTTTTGAATCAACATTTGCTCAACTTTTGGTGAAATTTCTCTTTTATAGTCTCAGAAAAAGTCTTAGTTTGACTGAAAACAAAGGCTGAATATTTGGGGAGTCTGCCAAGTATTTGCCAATATTGAAACCATATGTGTGATGAGTCCCATCCTGTAACTCTGCGTGTCTACAAAATGAAAACTGCTGTTTAACATCTTTGAGCTTCTGTACCTACATGAAGGATTTAAACTTCATCCACCTTCAGAACTCACTGCGGCAGATGAAGTTTAGCCTTCACTTCAAATTACCACAGGGAAAAAAAAATTCAAAAGTACATCTGTTAAGACTACTAAAACCTCGTGACTATTCAAAAATAATCAGCCAAATGTATGACTAATGATGTGTTAATATCACCATAAAGCAATTTGCTATCAGTCCACCTTCTGCTGAAGTACAGAAGTAGTTGCCGTTTTGTTGCTTAGTACTTGTGCCGATCACCTGGAGGTGCGGTTCGCCTATATGTGTCGCACAAGCTATGTTAGTTAACCAAACGTGATCTATTCAATTTAATCAAATTGCGCACATTTGTGCAACTGGTTAACTGTGGAAATCTAGCAATGAACATATGTTAAAGTTACATGCTTGTAAAGCAGTGCTGGAAGTTTGAAAGCTGGTGTCTGACGAGTTTGCCATATGTTTGGGTATACCCTTTCATGGAACCATAAAACTGCGACGCCTTCGTTACAGGATACGGATTAAAATGTCGGGGTGCTCGGAAAGACGTTAGCGGTGCGACTGTTTGATCCAAAGCACCAACGAGTGTTTCTTTAAGTGCGTGTGTGGAGTTTTCCTGCACCGAGTGATAGGAGGGGTTGGAGAATGACGCTGGCTGCGCCTTGGTGCTGAGCGGAGCGCTCACCTGCAGATGAGAGAGCCGGGGAAACTCGGGGCAGCACACTCACCAAGCGCACGGAGGGACGTTAACGAACAGTCTGATCAAGAAAGGGGGGATTAAATAATTTTTTGGGGAAAGAAAATTCGAACCGACCCTCTTTCTGGTTCTTTGTCCAGGCAGCCTTGACTCGCTTGCTCGCCACGATGAGAACTGACTTCGCTCTGGTCCTGACAGCAGCCCTGCTTCTTGACACATTCTGGGTGAGATTTCTAATTTTTACTAAAGCTTCTGATACGGCACACACGCTTGAATAAAGTCATGCAGCCAGACAGAAGCCGTGGTGTGTGTTGGTAGAGAGGCGCGGGGCTCGTCGTTATTCCCTTACAAGTACACACGCTAATTGGTTCCCTAATGAATTTCAGTGTATAAGAAGGAAAAAAAAAAAAAAGTAAGACCTGACGTCCGCTCTGTCTAATCCTCGTCAGGGTTTCTCTAGATCGCTGGCGGGTCATCATCACAGGTCTTGCACAAGTTAAATCACGGCACAATTTATTCACCCAAGCTGATACCTTCATTCTTTATCAAACTGATTTGGTCATGTCGCTTATTTAAGCTACAGTTAAGTTTTACTTGTTCAAAAAGCGATAGCTTACAAAAAGTTCAACTTTAAAGTTTAGTGTTTTTCAACCTTTTTCGTTATTTCATGAATCCAACCTAAATGAAGTCGACGCCAGCGGACTATTCCTAACGGAGCTCCGAGTAGCTCCTAAATCTTTCTCTCTGCCCCCTGAGACAGAAGCATTGCTCTCTTGCTATATGAATATCGGAAAATGACCTGAAAAATGTTTTGCTCCTGCGGTATTCCCCCGCAGTGTGTTGAACCTCCATTCTTGTCTAGCCAGTCTTGGAACGTGTGTGTGTGTGTGTGTGTGTGTGTGTGCATTTACTTGTGTGCCATAGCTGTAGTGGGTCAGAACGTTCAATTTAAGCAACAGTAAGCACTAAATGCTGGGTGCAAAGTTGACTGCAGACCCTTTGATTAGGGCACACGCACGCTGCTCGCTCCCTCATTGCTTTGGACCTCTCTGTTAGTCTAAGACCCACAATAAGGAGGGAGACAATTATTCTGCATTCATGCAGGTTTCTTTTGTGTGCGCTATGCGCGTCCTGCCTGTGTGTCTATGTGCGTGCGTGCGTGTGCGTGTGTCACTGAAGCCTGAGCACAATACTTTTAACTAAATCTGTCTTCATTTCATCTGGGCTGTTTTTTTTTTTGTTTTGTTTTGTTTTTTTTATGGGACGACTAACAGCACATTTCATCACTGACATTGTACTGTGTGACTATTTAATTAGCATGACACCTAGCCAGATGCACACAGAGTTGATAAACTTGTTGAATTTATTTCTGCTAACTGTTGTACTATATGCTGCTTTCCTCCAAAGCTTGGAGCCAAAGTGAAGAAAGAAATCAATGGAATCCATGTTTATCGATGTCTTGCATTATATTTTCTTCTTCCAGAGGAATAATGGGGAGCACGCTTCCAAAAGTCCCTGCCAACCTGGCTTCTCACAAAGCTTCTACTCAGTGCTGATTTCAAGGGATGTACTGCAAGGTCAGGGCATACTTAAAGGTAAGCCCTTTAATTAGCAAGTCAGTTATTTTGCATTCTGTCAAGACTAGAGGGTGAGTAAAAGACCTCCCTGTTTGCACTAGAGCAAGTAAAAGGAAGTGTGTATGGTGACGTGCTTTCTCTCGGTGTCCGACCACGTTGCTTTAAGATTACTGAAGTAGCACTCGTACGCCTGGAAAACTGCTGTAAAGCTGAAAATGTAAAAATAAATATTTTTTGTCACGTTGAGACATGCATCTGATGCTGAGTGTGATGTCAAAAATTTCAAACTGGAGCAATTTAGTGCTCTTAATTACACTGGTCTTCTGTTGCAGTCTGTGCTGTAAAAATAATGGATGAAGTAGCACACATCCATGTGTTTAATGTTTTATGCAAAAATGTATGTTGATAGTGATGCCATTTATGCTCTAAATGCTCGCCTGTTACTTTTTGGATATAGCTGCTGGCATTTGTTTTTGTTTTTTGACCTTGTTCAATGTCTTAACATTATTATCACAACATTTATCTTCATTACAGTCATTTTTAGCACTATCGTCTTCACACTGAATCTTACTCAAATGTATTTGTATTGTTCCAATTACACAATGAGCCAACCAAGTTTGAGGGCCCTATAGTGCAGGAAATGGAATCGACATCCTGTGTCTAATCTGGCACTGCTCCTGCCAATGTGGGCTAATTGCAATTCTCTATTGATCCCAATGGTTTTTTTTCTCATAGCTCAGCTAAGCTGTATTGTTTTGCTGTGGGCGCACAATAGCTCTTTTGTGGGTCGACTGTGTCTTCGGCAGCTGCGTGGTATATATTTCTCACTCTCCTTAGCTGTGAGAGACCTGCCGGGGATACAGCTGTCTAGACTCTCTTTCCGGAGTGTGCGCGTCCACAGATGCGCACACACATACACCCATGAGTTTTAGACTATGGATATATAAAATGATAGAGTACATTATCTTTTGGTTGTTTTATGTTACCTGTCTATACATGCGATGGTTCGTTGCTGGAGTGATGTAAGAGTAAAGGAAGGTATGAGCTTGATTTTAGTGTTTCATTAACTTCAGCATATTATATCCTAGCTGGAAGTGGGATTGAATGCAGGGGGACATTGTCTTTGGCAGTGAACTTGCTCTCAGTGTGGTAGTGATGTCTTCAGCCCAGCAGGGGGTGTCAACACAATCACAAACAATCACAGAATGAGCCATCACTGCTGCACGGAAGCCATTCATTTCACAGAGCATTATTTATCTAGTTTGGTCTCAGGTAGATGAAATTGTCTCTCTGTCTCACTCTGCACATAAACTAATCTTTAGCGGTCTAACACGGTTGCTTTCAGTATTAGGAGTTCATTTTAACACTAACAACGGATGCTTAGTATAATTTTCATGGCAGGTTCAAACAATCACAGAAATGCCATTACGATATCTGCTCATAAATCAAACAGACTTGTAGTTTATTTGTAATATTACTTTAAATCACATTGAAAGCGTATGCTTAAAGTTTAGCGTTCAAAATTTTGCTTCTGTGTTGCTTGAAAAGATTCCTGCTAAAGTAACGTGTACTCAACTTTGCTGTGACACATTCACAGCTGCAGTGTCGTCTTCACATGTGTTTGAGAATACAGCTGCAGTGGCCAAGCAGACACACACATCTAGAAATACACACACATTCTGTGTGACTTACAGGGCTCAGGCAGCTGATTTATAGCTGGTAAGGGTGTCACTGGAGGAAGGCAGGAAGCAGCTCTGGAAAGGCTTTAATAATAACATTGTTTAACCCAAAACCGTCAGATGGGGGCAGAAGTAATGACACCCACTCATGCACGCGCGCGCGCGCGCGCGCACACACACACACACACACACACACACACACACACACACACACACACATATATATATATATATATATATATATATGTATATGTGTGTGTGTGTGTGCACGTGTTAGTCACTGGGGAGACTAATGGGAAGGACAGAACTAGGACCTTGATCATGATGGGTAGCATGCCTGAGTCCAGAGAGGCGGTCAGCAGGGGAGGCGGGTGACGTCACATTTCACATTTTATCATTTTTAGTTACTCTGATGTACAATATTTCCTAAAGTGATGGCAAGGCCAGAGCTTAATCTGATTGAAAAGTCCAAATTAAATTTGTATGGAACCACAATATTCCAAAGCATGTGAAACTGTAAAATTTAAATTCCTGTTTTTTTGTTTTTTGCATTATATTTTACAATTAAAAATGGCACTTTTTATGCTCATAATCAGCCAGTAGTCATTTACATTTTAAGTATTGCCTTCATTTAGGGCCTCGTCTTCTTTTTTGTCTTCTTCTTAGTATTAGTATTAGAAGTAGTAGTAGTAGAAGTAGTAGTATTGTGATTAATCTGCATTAATGAACACTGATGCTCATTCAGATAACCTTCTAAAAATTCTGTGAATTGTGGCCAACTGTCTGTCCAATAAACATTTAAAAGTATTAATTCTGCATGGTGCATTGTTCTGGCTGTTGGAATTGATCTGCTCTTTATTTATCTGGAAGCCCCTGCCTGTTGCAGAGTTAATAGCTGAAACACAAATAAAGCAGCATGCTGCATAGTGTGTTCTGATCAATTATAAGGCTGCTCTAAAGGCAACCCGTTTGAAGGTTGCTCCACATTAACATTCATATATTAACAGCGTACTGAGTATTGATAACAACAGGTGATAGCTTTCCTTTATGTTACAGTAGGAGTTTAAGAGGGTAAGTTAATGTGTTTAAACAAATGAGAGGTCTTATTCATGCTCTGTTTCTGTTCCTGTATTGTTACTTATTTATGCATGACACACGGAGTGCTAATGATGTCCCGTTTTTTTTTAATGCCTGGTTTTGAATAGAATTATGACGGCTTTTACAACACACCTGACATATCATCACAGGCAGAAATTTAAAGGATCGTTGCTCGGATCAACGTGTTTGAAGTTTTTGTATCTTGCAGACGAGAGGCTGAGTTGGACTCAAGCCAACCACATACAGATAAGCAGAGCTGGTGAACGTAACCTCATCCCATGTGTCCCTGCAGCCCTCTGCTGATTCTGTTCTTGATAATGAAAGCCAGGGTTGTTGGTTTCAGCTCACTGAGCTCACTCTGCTGACCTTGGACTTTGTTTGGGTTACTGGTGGTTTTGGGCAGCCCTCACTTTCTGTGTTTATGACTGTGGTGGTATTTGTCTGAGTTTGAGAGAGAGGGAGAGCAAGAGAGAGAGAGAGAGAGACATGGGGACACGGGAAAATTCTGACATGTGATGTCCTTCTTTTTTTGACATGTCAGTACCTGAGTTATAAAATGCTGACATCCACAGAGCAGCTTCTCAGACAGAGCTGCAGATTTTTCTCTGCAGTCATAACTTTGTTTTTAGAAACTCCACTGATACTTGGATTCATGTTGAGAATGAGACCCCTCCAGTATGATCACCCAGAATGGCCTGAATGTCTGTATTAATATGACCCATTCTGTTTTTAAGAGAATGCTTTTTTTTTTTCTTTTTCTTTTTTGGCTGGGCTCAGGGATACTATTGTGCTCATAAACATGTTTTCTGATACACTAAGCACTCCTTCTAGCTCTTTCTCCCATGGACATGCATAAATATATACCAGCTCTCACACTTAGATAGATATGGATGCTGCCATTTAGTAGACATTCCACATTCAGATGTTGTCATATAAATCTATGACTTGCTTCTCTGACCCAGATCCCTTCTCTCTCCCTTCAGTGCCACTTTTATCTTGCCACACTTATAATATTTTCCAGCATACTCTGGTTTTTGCTCACTTTGAGAATGCCCTAATATGAGCAAATATGCAACAGAGAACTTTGAATTCTGAATAAAACAAATCGTTAAGAACTGTAATTTTTTTCCCAGGATATTATTTCCCGAAAATCACCTCCAGCGGCCAACTCCAAGGCCCTGGGTGATGAGTCTCACATGCCTTGGTTAGCGAGGCTTTCCTATGAGACTTTAGGTGATTTTTCAAAATCCAATAGCTGGGCTTTTATTGCTATAGGCTTTGCATTCTTAAAATCATTTTTCAAGTTGAAGTTCAAAAGTTGATATACGGTTAGTATCAATTTCACCCCCAGTTTAATGCACAGAACTATTCCCATATGAAAAAAATGGCACACCATCATAAATACCCCCACAGGTGCTGTGCCTTACAGGTTTTAATAATACAGCAAGAATTAGGGTAACATTTCCTGCCCTTCTTACCAAAATCAAAGCTCACACACATGCTTTAATGATTAGGAGTGCTGATGATGTGGGGACAGAAGTCTGCTTCGAAGGCGTGACTCAGGATTCAAAATAGAGTGGATATCTTTTTAGGCATTCCGTATGGATAGAAAATAGACCTTTTTTTTTGTTTGTTTTTTTCTATCCCTACACTCTCAAACAGAATTTGATTGTTTTGATTTCCTGTTTAGTTGTTGCCCCAAATCTTGTGACACACAGCCTGAAGCCTTATCTGTGTCAACAGCAGACAGGTGTCCTCATGGAGATTAGATTTTTGCAGCCAATGCTGATGCAGACTTTAAGAAAAAAAAAAAAAAAAATCAATGTCCATATCAATTGCTTCATGATTGGGTCATTGTTTATTAACTTTACAGCATAGCATTTCCCAACATAGCGATTAACCGTCTGCGTTGCTGTGATGCAGACTGTGCTGCAGACGGTGATGTGAATATCGTAAACAATTGAGTTGGAGCTGCCGGACAAACTTTGCAATGGCGCCATTTTCAGATACACAGTATTAGATACACACATTAATATTAGCCAACTGATATACTGCATGGGTCAGAGTGGGATAATTGCTGCAATTGTTGGGGTATAACTTTATTTAGTTTTTACTGCATCTTAAATTATACAGATTGTTTTCTTTCCTTCCTTCTTTACTATTTTTTGTTCATCTTATCTTACATTGTTTTAATCTTTTGGGTAATATTTTGGTCTAACCAGCTACTGCCAACATTTTTTAATACCATTTTTTTTCTGTAAACATGCAAAGCCCACCATATTTTTGTATGAATATGTAAATCAAAAGAAGGAACAGAAGTTTTTTTGTTTTTTTTTGAACAATTGTTTAATAATAAAAACACAGAATGCAGAAATAGCTCATCTCATCAGTGGCAGGGATAGTGTTAAAAGAATCAGTGCTATGCTCTCCCGTATAACTATCAAATCATTCTTATAGTGCAAAATAACAGCACAAATCCTTATTCTGGCTACACCATCTGTTTCAATCATTACAGGGTTTATGGGTAATTTTGTAAGGATATTCAGCCATCGAGACAAGATCACGCAGTCCTGTTTTCAGTGTTTATTGATTACAGAAAAGCACACGGCTGACATTTGTTGGATGTTTTGTAAAGCAGTGAAGACACTTCAGGTGCTGGTTTATGACCATCAGGCCAAAGACTAATCTGACCTCAGGGAGCTGTTACAAATATCCAGTTGACATTTATTTAGTTAATTTGCAGCCTCATGCCTGATTTATTGTAGTTTCAAAGAATTTTGTGTGGATTTTTGTATAGATGATTTAACCACATGGTTGAACATTTCTTCCCCCGTTAAAGTCTAGACACGAGTGGTTTATGAGATTAATGAGGAGAGTTGGTTGGGTGAGGGGGTACACCTACAAACCTGCCTTTTGATGAGTACTGTTTGGCTTGGGAAACCACGCAGTGGAGTGATTATATGCTTTTGCATGCTTGGTGTGTGCATTTTGTAGCTGAATGTACTGTGCACTGAGATAGTTGACTGGCGATCTGTGCATAGTAGGTGAGGTCCAGGTTTTTTCAAGCTGGTCATTAGAAAGGCAAGCAGGAGGGAATGAGCAAAGAAGGAAAGCAGGTGGAGGTCATTATTTTTTAATGGGATTTTTGACATCTTCTCCTTTTGTTTGGGGAGGAGGGACAAGGGTGACAGGGGAGGAAGGGAAAACGAGAGTGAATGAAAAAATCTGAGCGACTACCTGCAGATTGAGTTACTCTGTGGTGTATGTGAACTCTGTATCCTTGTCATCTGCTTCGTACATTAAGAGACCTCCTGCCTTGGTATGATGGGCCTTCTGGGCTTCTACAGGACCAAGGTTATGGCCCTCTTGAAGACATTAAACCCATTTAAATACTTTGCTTGGGCTCTACCTCTTTAATGCACAGATGGTCTGCATAGACTCTGAAGACTGTAAGATGACAAGGGACACTACTAGGACTCTTTCTCTTGCCCTCCCTCTGTCTCACACTCTTAAACACATGCACATTTTGTCTAAGGTTAAGAAGATTTTTTTTTTTTTTTTTTGCAGCATCAGACTAAGACTGCAGAGAAGTTGCTGTAAGGTGTCCCTGTTGTCTTTGGTGAAATAGTTTTTTCACAAGGCGCAGGAGGGATGCAAGGCACTCCCAGGGCTGCTCTTTTGCAGCAATGTGGTGGACAGGGATTACACAAGCAGGATAATGATAAGCCTACAAGGCTGTTTTCTCTTTCCTCAAGAGTCACACTGACCATGTCTTTAAGCTGGGTTACTGTGAGAGAGGAGGGTGAAATAAAGGGTGGGGCAGAGCAGGAGAGACACTTTCCTCTGATCAAGGTGGGAAAGGAAGTAGAAGATAAGGCTCTGTTCCCCGAATCAGCTAGCATTTTATTGTAGTGCTACTTCCTGTTGTTCATTACACAAAGACACAAAAAGGAAACACAGCAACACATCCTGATATTTGCTCGCTACTCCGCTGTAGCTTTGGCCTATGCCCAGACACTGTTGTGGTCTCATCCTGCCCACTCATTCTTAATTCCTCTAGTTTGTCTATGGCAGGATTTTAATTAGATCCTAATTGAGTCAGTTGGAAATCAAGTCACTCTGAAAACAACCAAAAAAAAGTGATGAATCAGCTGCCACACCTCCATCACTTTTTCAGTTTTGTGTGCGTGAAGATAATGTTAGTGGAAGAGACAAGGGTGACTCCATTTTGTTGTTTGTTGTGCTGTTTTATTTCTATTACTCTTTTAACACTGAAATAATCAAACATGCATGAGCTCACTTTGGATAATTCGCCTGGTGCCTCTCAATTTTGTTTAACTTGAGTTTATTGTAACAAAACATAATTAAATAGAAAAAATACTAAAACCTCATTTAGGTCCGTTGTGTGAAAATGCCTCATAACAGTGGTATGACAAAAAGATTCTCACCTCTAACCCAGCCCTCCATTATCTCTTCAGTTTGCCTAGTTTCCCCAAACTGAGATCATTATTTTTAATTAATGAGACTTCTGTCCATTTCTTGCCCTTTTCTAATCAAGAGTAGATGTGTATGATCTCTCAGTGGGCAGGACGAATCCAAGAGCATTACAGCCTCATATGCCATTCCCTTTGCTTAAAGATCCCTTGTTTTTGTTAAGGGAGGATGAAACCAAGGATGGAAGCCCCCAGAAGACATGGCTGCCTGATAATCACTAATTGTGTCCAGCACTTCTTGTGAATGTTCTCCATTAAGTTCTTAAGTTCAGCATATAGTCGAATCATTGCCTCTGAACAAGGAAGCTGTGCAGGAACACAGGGGACAGAGGAAGAAAGGATAGAGGAGCCGAGGGTCGACAAACACAGTGCCAGTAATGTTAATTAATCAGAAGACAATGATGAGTCCCATGGTGTCTGGTCCTGTGCTATTCGACAGGCTAAAAGCTAATAAGGGGCTCACAAAGGCGCTTTCAGAGGAGCCCAGGTCTTTGCAAACACTTTCTGTTGATTCATGTCAAGATAGATGTTGGCTTTTTGACAGACTTTATTGATTTCCCCAAAAGGGGAATTCCTATCTCTGTCTCTGTAGTATGGAGCCAAGTTAGCTGGTAGAAATTTCCTTTGAGGTTGTTTTCGAATATTAAATTGTTTCACTTTTGTGTGCAGTTTACAAAAGTTTTCACCTGTCAGTTTTTATTATTTTCCCATCAAAAAATGTAAATTGTCACAAATTCCAGTCCAAAATGTTAAACTGTTAAACTCTAATGAGGTCTTTCAAAAAAGCCAAAAATATATGAAAGGATTTTAGTGGGTTTAGCCAGTAAACATTTGCTTGATACTTTGCTCACTGCTGAACACTAATTTTATTTTTATCAGTTCATTATTAAGTGACTTCTTCTTTCACAATTACGTTTATGTTCTGCATTATTTTTTAGTATTGATATTGTGTGGTTTATCCATTATTGTGAATTAGAAGTGTTACAGCAGTGAAGCAGAAGAAGTCATCCCTGATCTCTGATGCATAGCTGATCTTTAATCTATCATACATGACCTTAAAATGTTAGATTTTAATGTGCGTATTTTAATAGGTTTAAATATCCATGTTGGCATTCATATAAATCATTGTTTGATTCTAGTTAAAGCAAAGCCCAGCCCCAGCCAAAGACACAGACAGTAGATTTGAGGTTTGAGATTTGCAAGAAAAGGAAACTGATTATATTCAGAATATGATTTTGTTTTTTAAAAAAAGAAAGAAATTATGGTATTGTTCAATTCTGTGACAGTGAAACTCAGTGGTTTTCTCTTTCACGGTAAAATAAATAAATAAATAAAAAAGTCAGACAGTGCCCACGTGGCTGTAAAAACCATATTATAGCTGTGGCAATGGCTATCAGGGAATGTTAAAAACTCAGTTACTCAGTTAACATTGGCACTGCACTAAGCAATGAATACATATCCTCATAAATTGTTGAAGGTTGCTGAATAAAAAGGTTTTAGTGCAATTCACAATGTGGTAGTGAATCTATTTCGAATTTTTCCTGCAGTGGCCAATGTTGTCTGGCTGATTCAAGTCTAGCACTGTGCTTTAAAAACATTCCACTCAGCTTTTTACAGTTGGTATTTGTTTGCTGCATTCAAGTTTCGGGGGCTTACTTCATAAAAAAAATCACAAGCATGAAGAATATTCATTGCAACCTGAAGTTGATTTCAACATCAAGGTCACGTGCTTATTCTAAGCAGCAGATGAGTGATGTGGAGAGCTGTTACTCTAGCTCTTTGACCCCTGAGCTAAATGGTGAATATTGGTTTGTGACAATGTTGCATTTTTTTGTTTGTAAGACTTGAAAAGCCCTGTGATACTGTTGGTCAGGCTTCACGAGCCAGCCATTTCAAGCCTTGGGACCAACACATTTTTAAAAGCATACTGGCCTGAATCGCTCTCTGCTTCTTCTCCCTATCTGACTGTTGTCTCTTTCTGCACATCAGAGGAAGAGGCAAAGAGCGAGGGTAATAAAAGGCCCTGCTTTCCTCCTCTGGGCTCGGGAGAATGTAGAGTAGCAGATAAGTTGTCTAGCTCTAAGTCTGAGAATGATCAAAAACAAAGTGAATCCTGTGGCCGCATAGGGAGCGAGCTCCTGTGAGGGAGTGGGGTAAAGAAGGGTTGGGGAGGAAGGGAGTAGAAACAGTAGAGAAGGAGAAGGGCTAAAGGAGCAGCCATGTTTAAGGGAAAACAATATTTGCTCATCTCTGAGGGAGAAGGGATGAGGAGATGTAGACAGGCTGGAATGTAGGCAGGTGGACTACTTTCTCATTCATTCATGGACTGTGTTGCAAAATTCTGGTAGCCTTGCTTGATGATTGACATACTCTGGGCTTGTGTACAGTCGAGATAACGAAGCTTGTATTAAGCTTAGGAAATTTTACTCACAGTGAACTGAATATTACACATTCATGTGCTTTTATGTAAACATACACATTGTTGATTGTCCCTAGAGGCAGGAGGCAAGGCCCTGGTCTGCAGTGTGATTATCCTACATAGAGAAATGAAAGGATTACAAAGCGATGGTGTAATCCAGCTGTCAATCCCACACCTCATTAGCAAGCATGGGTTTGAGAACCAGCAAAAGAAAAGCGGGGGGAATTGGGCAGGGAGAAGGTAGGGGGAAAAAGGCAAAGGATATAGCTAGTTAGAGTGGGAGAGGAGAAGACGTAAGTAAGGGAGGAATGACAAGGATATTAAAGAGTGGGAGCAAGAGGAAACCAAAGAAAGGAGGGGAGGAGTAGCGGTAACAGTCTCGCTATTCTGTTCAGGGGGCTCTGCGGAGAGTTTTTATTAAGCTTTCATCTGCCTTTCCTCTCCTCCTTTACCTCTCTCTGCTTCCCCACCACAGCAGCACTAACAAAAGCAGATGCAGGGAGTGCTAGCCATGTCAGTCACGTTTCAAACCCACAGTTCTGCTTGTAATTCCCCGATTAATTAAGAACAGTGATTTGTTAATTTAATTGTAGGTGTTGGGTCGTTTTTTTCATCCCCCTCTCAGTTGCTTTCTTCTACCGCTTGCTCCCTATCATCCTCTTGGCAGGCTAATTTGCCCTGCAGCTTTGAGTAGGGGAAATGAAAGGTATAGCAGAGGAAGCTTTCAGATGGTTTATTAAGAATTGATTTGCCACAGTGGCAAAGAGACAGACTGTAGGGAGATACATGCTGACATGCCTCCCAGCCAGACACCCCCGGGATGTGGGAGAGCAAAAAAGATTTTTTTTTTTCTTTTTCTTTTTTTTGGGGTTGGTGGGTAGTGTATTGTCAGGGTTTCTTCACAGAGGGCAGATCGCCCACCATTACCAAAAAAGTTAAATAAAATCTGGATCCACTGAGCACTCAGCCGTGTTGATCTTTCAGCTCTGTACTGGTGGCCAGGGCCTTTCATATGATCAAGTAGTTGGTAACTGAGCCTAGCTGTAACTGAAAACATCAGCACACCAGCACTCCCCACTGAGAAACATGTAATTTCTGTGGGTTATAAATGTGTACACTTTAGAAGGCTGTGACAGGGTAATCTGGACAAAACGACACACCTTTCACAGCAGCCAGCTACTATTTAACAGCTTCATCAGAGCCAAGTCCTTTAATAAATTTACATTAGCAGAGACTGTCTGTTCTAAAAGAAGAGTTTGGCCACCCTACTCACTGTGTGTTGGCTGCAGTGCTGTCATATCGTCCTGCTCATGAGCAGACACGCGCTGGACAGCATGGGAGGCAAGAGATAGATGACAGATCAGAGGCATTAGAGCTTCAAAGCTCGGGAGAGAACAGAGAAACAGAATCCCCTGCAGCTAGGAAAGACAGCTAAGGAGGCAGTGCATCTTATCTTTAGCAGCTCATCTCCGCATGTGCACACAGAAGCTCCTGCCCCTTCATTTACAGCTGGTCAGACACCAGAGCCATGAAAGCTTATTGACTCTCCAGTCAGGTTTTTCATCCCTGCATGTTTCTTATGTCAGGTGAGGTTGCTGATTTCCAATCTTCATGAGTTGATTGGCCACTACTGCGTTCCATTTCCTCTCATCACAGAAGCGTGGCATTTCTCATTATCCTTTCACTTAATTTATGCACAAATTATTCATAGTTTGGTAAATCACAAAGTTTCACGACAGCAATTTGACAGTTCCTGTTGTGTTTTAAGAAAATGGGTTTGGAATCAGAAATTTGTTCTTTGTTTGTTTTCGCATGAGTGTGTGCATTTATTTATGTGCAAACTGGTGCAAGTGCAGAGCCGTGTGTAATTGTGTGTGCTGCTTGATGAAGACTGAACTTGAGAAAGTTTGTTTTCTCTTCTGCTGAATGAGACAAACAGAATGAAATAAAACATTAATGTGGAATAAAGACATTCACGGAGATGCTGATAAAAAGACTTTGCTTCATCACGCCACAGTATTCACAACGATAACATTTGGTATCTATAATGAAAAGGATTTATGGAGCAGTGGAGTCACACCATGTGACAGGTAACATGTATGAGTATGAATTAGATGCCAAGCAATGAGGCTTTATAACTCCTGTTTAACTATGTAAAAATATACACTCAACACACACACACACTCATGCAAGGCATTTTTCTTATAAGACGACTAAAGCATAGCTCTTTTTTATTTTTTTAAAGTCAAGATCATCTCTGAGTTGACAGGCCTACAAAGATGTTAACTATTTAAAAGAGAAGGCTTTTCTCTAGCTTCTTGCTGTCTGATGCTAACTTTGGCTGTAAAATGTTTGTGGTTCACATGCTGCGGTGTAATGATGTCATGACTCCGTTTAGTCAATAAATATCTTAGTGGTGTAGTTTACGCCTACCAGCTAGCAACATTTTGGACCAGGAATTTAAATAACTGTGGTCTACCACCTTAACTGTAATCTTGTCTCTGGCCAGAAAAGCCCTGGAGGAGGGCTTGTCTTCTCAGAGGAAGGTGGGCAGAAATGCTGACTTGGATATGATACCCAGTGGCCAGAGAAAATGGAGATAAATGACACTGATTTGGAGGGCACAGCTCAGTTCTGTTTTAGCTAAGAAGGTAGAATATTCTTCATACTGCAGATGCTTCTCCTTATAGAGAAGAGAAAGACACATCTTTCATGCACTGGATCCATAATTCTTCTCAAGCAGCTATAGGGTAAGGTGCTCTAAATCAAACTGTGCCATAGAGAAAAGGTCATTTTTCTTTGAAGCACACACATTTGCATAAACATGACTGCTGCAGTATGCATTGCAGCATCAGTTTACCGTGCATGAGATTTACGGTGAGAGCCACTGCACGGAAAATGTCATCAAATCAGATATTTTCATTGTCATTTATTTCATGCCAGTAGGCCGCTACAAGTTTACTGCCTCATCTTGCTTGTGTGTGTGGTACTTTTGTATGTCAGCATAGAAGTGATTTGTCCTGCAAATGCAGACTAATGAATTAGGCATCCTGCTCATGGGCTGATATTATACTGGGTAGCAGTTCTTTTGATGTGATTAGCTCCATGCACTCTCTTGACAAATTGGGCTGTCCTTTCCTCACAGCTGAAGCACTAATCTATGCCAAAAACAACGGAACTCTTTGCACGTAACAGAACATGTTAGTGTGTATATAAATGCATACATGCATGCATGCAGACAGACAGACAGACAGACAGACAGATGTGTAGTATGATCTAAATCAAACTCTTTTTTGCACTATTTCATATGGCAACATCAAGAGGTGACAACTTGCCTAGTAGAGAGAATTTATCTACTCCTGATGAACTGGTATCCTTCTACAGTGATATACTACACAGTCTTCTGGATACTTCTGCTTCTTTGAAAACTCTGACTGTCTCTTTCATCCACACTGCTCCCTGGTACACCCCAGAATTATGGGCAACTTAAAGCTAAAGGCCGCTGCTTGGAACACCTTTGTACAAAGACTGGTCTTGTTGTATATTAGGACAGGTATCATGAACGCATGCACCACAATGAGAATGCTCCATTCACAGTGAAATCTGAATATTATGCAACACTAATCAGGTCTGATGAAGGGAATACTAGGGCTCTTTTTTCTACAATAAACAGCATCCAAATGACAATTTCCCACCTCAGTTCTATTGTATTGAGCAGTGTATTATTTTCTGACCTTTTTTAATATTGAGATTAGTAATATTCATCAGCAGCTGGCTCTTCTGGAGTTTCCACCTATAGTACTCTGTATGATCTTCATCTTCTTTTCTTTCTAGCTTCAAACTCCTGAATGTTGAGGAAGTATCTGGATTTATTAAGAAATGCAAGCCTTCTACCTGTCATATTGACCAGCTTCCCACTTCCCAGGTGGTTAAATCCTGTTTGCTCTTTTTGTCTACTTAAATAAATAACATTATACACTACTATAATAGTATTACTCAATCTGCATTTTTACACCTACATAATATTAGTCGACTATGGCCGTCCCTTACTGCTAACAACACTGCTATTCTTGTACATACTCTGGTTACATCTCATATTGACTATTGTAATTCTATCCTCTTTAGGTTACCACACAAACTTCTCCATAGACTTCAACTGGTTCAAAATGTGGCTGCTCGTGCTATTACTGTACCAGAACTCCTTCCATAGAACATATTACTCCTGTCCTACAACAACTTCATTGGCTTCCTGTAAAATACTGCATTAATCTTAAGATTCAGCTTCTTATTTTCAAGTCTCTCCAAACCCTCACACCTCCATATCTCTTTGATCTCCTATACATTGCCACTCCTTCCCATACTCTGAGAATCTCCTCCTCTAGTACTCTTATTATACCACCTGCTCGCCTGACTACCATGGGCTTCAGAGCTTCAACCGAGTGCCCCCCGAACTCTCTCCTGCACCACATTCACAATATTGATTCTCTCCCTATCTTTAAAGCCAGCCTTATTTTATTTTATGATTGCCTATTCTGTTTGATTTTGCGTTGTTGACTTTGTAATTCTATGATGTATTGACTTTTATTCTATTGTGTTTTTTTTAATGTTATTTAATGCAGGCTGTGATTTGGATATTTAATTTGCTTGTAAGGTGTCATTGAGTGGCTTGTAAAATGCATATAAATACAAATTATTATTATTATTATTATTATATACACTGATTTCTCAAGTAATTTACAATATGTGCATATACATTACATGTATTGTTAAATTTCATTCTCAAGCAGCTTTTACAGGATGCAAAATGAACTCTGTCAGGAGCAGCCAGGCTAATGAATGAGCTTAAGGGAGTGGTTTTGGTAGTGACTCTTATTCTGCTTCAAAAAGCTTAAGCAAAATCAAAAGCCAGAGAAGCAGGTTAGGCATTTTTCTAATCAACTGAAGCACAGTTGCTAGGCTAAGGTTTGCCCTTATTGCCTTCAGAGTAATATCAGTCTGCCTCATAGCACCAAGAAAAAAATTCCTGAGCCTTGTCTGACCACAATGAGTAGACAAAAATTTCTTTTAAATCACACTTGTGAAGCTAGCAACAACCTCCCCAGCTGACGTAAGTAATGAAGTGGATGAGAATTAACATTATTGATGGAATGAATCAATGAGTGATTGTCCTCAGTATCCTGTCAGTTTTCAATGTTTTTTTTGTTTTTTTTTATAATACCTCTATTTCACATGGCGTTAGACTAAACCCATGAACAGAATTGGCCCCTTTCCTCAGCTGATTCATTTCCTAACTGATTGGGGCTGATCTTAGTCCAGGTCTTGCTGTGAACAAAAAGAAATCACTTTCATATTTTCTTGTGAAATGGTTAAAGGTGTCTGTGATCAGTTGTAAATCCACCATCAAGTCTGAGTGTGTATGTCAGAATTTGAATGTGGACAAGCACAAGCATGCTTTCTAACCACTGAGTGTTTGGACAGAGAACACCACTGCGCCGAGGAAATTCAGAACACACACAGCAAATTATGTTCTTCTTCATCTGTTTGCAGTCAGATTTATCTTGGAAATGAACACATAAAACATCCAGCTTGATCCCCCTAGCAGCTTTAGGAAGATTTTCTAAATATTTAACTTTAATTTAGATACCAGTTCTCAGAGGTAATTGTATTGCAGGACTTGCTCTGAAACTTTTTGAATAAGTTGGGCCACTTAAGATACTGTTTAATGAATTTAGTGGGCCTTGGATGAGTGACCTAAGGTGGAAGACAAAGAGGTTGTATATATTACATCCATCTGATGGGACATCTACACATTAGGCATAAAATATTCTCACATCATTATCATGGGGAAAGGGATTTGAATATGAACTTGAAAGAACTGACTCCTTTCCTGTCTGCCACCTAGTATTTGACCGCAGAAAAAGCTTCCTCTGGATATTAAGAAAAATGAAAAAGTGTTTGCAAAATTGGACCTTGTGTAAAGCACCCATTTTCTTCCACTTATCCTTTGCAGCGTCGAACCTAGGACCTCCTTGCTGTGAGGCAACAGTGCTAACCTGTGCTGTCCTTTGTGTAATGTGTTATTATTTTTGGATTGTTAATAGTTGCTGCAGAAATACAACAATGCTCCTATATCTGCACCATAATGTCAGTGCAAGTCTGATACCCCCATCCAAAACACACACACACACACACCAGTCCTTTACTGTGGCAAGTGGAGACTGTTATCATTGATTTTCTCTTTTCTCTCCTCGCTTCTGTTCACTCACTGCAGCGCCTCCCAACTTATCTGGCTCTGACAGAACAATGCTGCAGTAGGAGGGCACTCAAGGACAGATTAGATTGTTTGGGGATTCTCATTTCTCACTTTTTCATACTTTTGAGTCTATGTGTTCCTTTTCTGTTGCACATTCCAATGCCTTTGATATTGTTTATCCGCCTCGATCATTTACACTTGTAACAGTTTTTCTCTTCTTCTGTTTCTTTGACTGAAGAATAATCCTAAACTTCTTATTGCATGTTTTCCTTCTTTGCCTGTGCACATTAGTTAAAAATGTAGTTAAGGTTAACACGTCTGTTAGCCTGTTTCTGTGTGTGTGTGTGTGTGTGTGTGTGTGTGTGTGTGTGTGTGTGTGTTGGCTTCCACAGTGCTGAGTGTTTGTGGTAGTAGCGCCTCCTCTGTCTGAGCTGTGGTAATTACTGTGCTTCACTGCATCTGTAGAAGTCAATGAAGCTGAACTCATTGTCTCTCTCTACATGGAAGTCAACAATTGTGTGAATTCCCTGGTGACATCGCAGTCACTACTAAACCAGCTTCCTGCATTTTTTATCAGTCTCAATGTGTCTCTGTTTGCTCTTTGTCTCTCCTTTTCTCTCTCTGTGCCTCTGACTCTTGGTGTGTGTGTGTGTGTGTGTGTGTGTGTGTGTGTGTGTGTGTGTGTGTGTGTGTGTGTGTGTGTTTATTATTTCCTCTGCTCATTCCCAGGGGTAATTGAGCTTAAGACTGTTTTTTTTTTTTCTCATGTATGTGTTTCTGTATTTAATTTGAATCATGGACTTGTAATATATTTAAAGTTGATAACAGCAGCTTAATCTGATTTCTAAAACAAGAGCCAGAAGACAGCTCAGTAAAATTGCATTGTTTTCTAAAGTATTTTTAGCATTCAGTGTAATATTTCTTTGCAAATATTAAATGCTAACCCTCAGTTTTGAGTCTGTTCATGTGTTTTAAATGGTGTTTCATGCCAAATGCTTGGCTGTGGGTTTGTCTACTGTAACTGTGTCTGGACACAGTTGAAAATGTTACATTAAATTTACAAGTTAAAGCCACCGCAGCCACACTGGTGTTGTTCTCAATTCCAGACTCTTGCTCATATTTAATCTTCACATTGGAGCACATATGATTGCAAATAGGTCAGCCTCAAACCCATTCAGTGGAGTGTGTATGCGTGTAGGGAGAGCAGATCGTAAAAAGGAGGTTAGTTGCATGGAATGTGTGTAATGGGATGATGAACTCTGGCCACAGTGAGATGCTGGATGTGATTTAGACTGTGGTAGCTTGGATTAGCTAATTGCTGTTTGGGATGGGATGAGATAAGATGGTATGCGATGGATGGCCACTAAGTACTGAGACAGAAGTCGGCTAACTGTTTTTGCCTTTTCTGACTGTGGAAAACTCAGCCATGGCAAAAACATTAGATAACACTAATCATTCATTTAGCCCAGGTTTTCCTTTATTAAAAGTTAATGTAGGTATTTGAGTTAAGGACAGGAGAGGATGATATTATTTTATAGTATATATAATAACATATTAGCTAAACGGAACAGATAATTGAGGCATTAAAATTTAAACCAATAGTTTCTAATAGTGAAGATGGAGGGTAGCGAGTGTCACAATGAAAGGATGCAGATGTTAACTTAATTCTGTTGTTCAATGGAGTGTACTTATGCCCACTTAAACTACACACACGCAATTAGTGCAGAGAGAGAGGGAGAGAGAGTGCTTTGCATGCCAGCCGCATACTGTGTGAGTATTTTGGCACCAGTTAGCTTCTGTTGCCATGTTTAGAGTGTATAAATTGGTCCACAGTTCTGTGTTGGCTCACAAACTGTCCTCCTGAGTGTCCATTTGTTTCCATTGTTATGGCTCCTTAATAGACCAACTGTGGCATTTATCTTGAAAAGCTAGTTTTAAGGAAGTTTACTTATGTCAGAAGATTTTTCCTCTTTAAGCGTTCTATTTAACCTCAAGTATGCATAATGCCTGAAAAGCCAGTGACCAGTTAATAATACTGAGAAAAGATTTTACAGGAAAGTAATAAGAGACTGAGAATCTTAGGTCTACTCAGGAATGGGGAGGAGGTTTCCTTGTTTTGTAAAACCAGATCTATAACTGAGAAATGAGAAATGTTATCATATCATGGAGGAAGACAGAGAATCTGTGTTGTTATTCCTTGTGGAGATACTTTTGTTGACAATGGCCTTTACCAGGAAATGCCACACAGAGCACTCAGGCATCAAGGGCCACACTCAGGGCAGGCCCCCAGGCTTCAGAAACCAAGTTGAACAGTACCTATACTTTCAATCTCTGTAATTTACAAAATACAAAATCTACACGAAAGCTTGATGCTTAATTCTTAAAAGGCTTGTTTTGGTATGAAGATGTTTAAAGATACTACCAGTTTTTGAAAAATAAAATACATAAAAAGGATCTTTATGTTATGTTGCCTTCTGGAGTTCTTTTTACTTATACTTACTTTAATATGTCAATACAGCTTACTGTTGACCTTTTTTTTTTATTAGACAACAAGCTTTGCCTCAAGACCATATTTGCAGGATCAGCAGAAGGCTTAAATGAAACAAAGCCTGTACTGCATTGTAATAGTCTCACATGACATTTGACTTATTTTTTTGTGCTTCTGTTTGTAGTTTTGCACTGTTGTTCTCTGGGGGGAGAAGGGAATAGCCTGCTGAACTAGGCCAGTGGAGACTGACATTTAGATTCAAAGGCTAATGGGATGCTTGTGTCTGCCTTGCGTTTTCTGGCTGATTGTCGGGATTCTCAGATCAGCACTGACTTGCCCACGCTCCTCTTCCCAGACCGTCTGGAGCCCCAGTGTGCTCTCTCTTCAGACGCTTCGTCTTTTTTATGTGCCAACTTTCTCATTCAGTCTCCATGTCTGATCAGTAGTAGCTGAGGGCAGTCTGTCCGTCTCACTGGTGGATGCACCTGAAAACCTGACTTGTCTCACACTGAGAAAGGGCCATGGGGAGGCCACAAAAGAGAATCATATTGTCCCTCCTAATGGAAGCCAGGGACTTATGGAGCTCTGCCCTCAAAGTGGTAAAGCAAGTCATTCTACAGGCCAGCCATTTGTTCTGTCTAAAGGTTCATTTATTCTGTCCCAAGGCTATGTTGCGAAAACATCTCTAATGATGATAGTGATACCCAGTGGGTTAAGATGTTGGAATGATCTTTCCTGTGAAAAGTCTTAGCGTGACCCTTTCTTTGGCCCTAAGGGGCAATGCTGCCTATTGGAGCCAGAAGACTCATTTGACATCGCTCAAAGGCTGTCTTAACCCCCTGGTAAACTCATATATCACAGCTGCACATTCTTAGAATACTGTATTATCACAAAGCCCTTAAATACTGCACTCCCACCAACGTCTTGACACTGTAGGGTAATGGATGTGGCCAAGGTTTTCACACACCGCTATAATGAAGGAATTTGAAAGTGCATACAAATCAAACATAATGAAAGATTATGAGATTCGTTTTTAAATCATTGCACTTTTCAACATTGTAGATTGCGTGGAAGGAGCACTGCACAATTTCACCTAAGAGATTACTCTGCTATTGCTGCGTTGTCATTTATATGGGAGGTTATCAATAAACATTAACATTTAATGCTTAACATTTGGTTGCATTAGAACTCAAGCTTTACTGCTTTGCTCAAGTTCTAACAGAGCAGTGTGTTTTGCTGTTTTTATTTTTAGACAGTGGCTGTCAGATTCTTATAGATGGCTGTTCTAACCTTCAGGACATTAGTACCCCAGATAGTGAAAGGACAGCTGTTATCAAAGAGTTCATAAATGTTAGATCTTCTCCTTGCTAATAGAATTGCTCTTCTCCCAAAAAAGGCAGTAAAATCAGAAAGGGAAAAAAGGTAGGGGGGAAGAAACAGAGAGAGTAAAGGAGAGAGGTTTGTTTTGCTCCTGAAAATATCAATGTAATTAGGAGTAGCATATCATTTACAAATCAGGCTTGACATTTAGGATTCTGCTGGGTAATAATGCAGAATTCTATTTCACTTGTATGATGAGTGGAATGTCTTCTTGATTGGAGAGAGGCAGTGTGCACAACACAGCCCTTTTTCTAGGTATCTGTAATACCAGATGTTATATTCACTCTGTCCACTCTGTTCAGCGAGCCCTAAATCTAAGATGCAGGCTCAGTTCCCAGTCAGTCCAGTTGATCACAAAAGAAGTTTTGCTTAGAATAATCAGAATACTGTGTTTTCACCATAATTTATGGGGGTGGGGTGGGCTGTTGCTACTTTAGAGTAGAATGAGGGCTCTCGTTACTAGGAGCAGTCCAAGAAGTTGGCATTGGAGTTTGTCTGACCGCAGGACAACAGTGAGACAGCTGAATGATTTTGAGGACTGCCTAAACAGTGAGCTGGCCAGTGCATCAGATGTTTGAAGCATGAAGCTTTAAGTGACTCACATGGATATTTCCATTCTAACAGCAATTTTCACCTTATGGCAGTTTTGTCCTCTCAAGTCTTTTCTGCGCCTTTACAGGAAACCTGAGTGGTAGTGAGAGAACCTTGAACCATCTGTTCCAATCATATCACTTCATCTGTGATCCAGTTAGGCTGTGGCATGTTACTAAGAGATGCGTCCCAGATAGAGCATAAAACATCAGCGCAACACTGCAGTGCTACATCTCTCCCAGGCATACACAGTGACAGAGTGGATATCCTTATGAACACTTAGTCAACCCAAGTAAGGGCTATGCAGGATAGGAGAGTGGCTCCAGGCTTTGAGCATCATAGAAATTACCTTTGTTAACAAAAGCCCTAAGGTTCACTATATATATATATATATATATATATATATATATATATATATATATATATATATATATATATATATATATATATATATATATATATATATATATATATATATATATATATATATATATATATATTTTTTTTTTTTTTTTTTTTTTATAGTACAAGTCAAAAGTTTGGACACATCCTGTACAGCTGGAAAGTATTATCCCCTAAATGGTGCCACATTTGTAAAGAAAATGCATTTGTGGGTTGAGCAGCAGAGTTGAGTACGTGGGCTGTGCACATGAAAAATCTTCTCTGCCAGTTCCAAACAGTTTATTCTGTTATAGCCTGTTATTTTGAGCTTTTGTATCCCAGGTGCTCACAATCAGTCTTGTCAATCTCAATTAGGGCTGCAGAAATACATAGAAAAACATTTCCTTTTTAACTGAGCTCACCGTCTGGGTAACGGCTCTTACCTCTTTGCCCCTGCCCTGCGTGTGCAGACAGACTGCTCGTAAAACAGCTCTCATCCGCACAGAGCGGGGCTTATCAGAGACTACCTTCAGAATTTGGGAGTGGAGAGGATGGAATGGCCTGCCTGCAGTCCTGACCTCAACCCCACTGAACACAGATCAGCAGATCAGCTTGGGCGTGCTGCTCTTGCCAGAGTGACCAATATAACTTCATTGGCTGACTTGTGACAAATGCTGGCTGAAGAATGAGATGCCATCACACAGCATTGTGTCACCAAACTCACGTACTCAACTTTGCTGCTCAACCAACCAATGCATTTTCCTTGCAAATATGGGAATAAACAAGCTTTTCGATGCTATAAGATTTATTGCCAAGAAGAATTGTTATAACAAAGGAATAATGGACCAAACACAAATGTCCTCACTGTTTGTGCTAAATTTATATACTATTCATCATCTGTATTATGGAGGTGAAGAGGAGTATTAGCTGATGGTGGTCTATGGTGCAAGTACATCCTCTGCAGTTCCCAGTAAAGAAAAATAATAAATAAGCAGGTTAAATAAGTAGGTTAAATAATACATTACCAACAATTACTACTATTTTTATAACTACAGATTTGGAAATAACAGATCTTGCCGTGCTGTTGGATCATAATTTATGAAGTTTTCTTATAGCACAACCAAAGACCACTTGCAGTTATTTATCTACTGGCTAGCTGAGTGGGACATTCTTACCTTAATACAAGTCTGAGCTGCTTTTGCTGCTGCTGACAGATGTTCTCAGATGATAGGCTGTGAAGGTCTTCACTCTGGGTCAATGTGTAAAGACATGAATAAAAGCTACAGCATATTTATTTCCTTTTATAGAAATGCAGCCTGCACTCTGATATTCATATACCTGCAGTGCTTGACTCATTTAAAACAACAGGTAAAATTGAGCTCTCATAATACTTTTGAGCATCCATGGGACTGACAAATTCAGAGGTTCTTAGCCAGCCAGCAATGCTGGACACATTGCCAAGCTGTGATAGGTAATTTCTAAAGAAGCAACCTTATCTGCCTTCCTTACAGAAGACCAGAAAAGTGGAAAAGAAAGGACAGTAGTTGAGAGCAGAGGTAGATACATACATACATTTAGTATGATCTGAGTCTGCAGTTGTCTTCCAGAATTTGCTGCTTGATCCTGCAGACTTGGGTCCACACTTGAAATCCCTTATGGACTAATCTGGGTCACTAGTAGATATCAAGTAATAAGACATATGCAGAATCTCCATTTGACTTTATTAAAAATTATTAACCATTTTTAATCTGCCTTAGTGTTGACAGGGTGATAAAAAGTGAAATAAAATATTTTTCCTCACATTGGACAGGAGATTGTATAGTGAGTGCTGTAGAAACCAAAACCATATGGCATCAGTTAGTCAATTTGTACATAATGAGTGTTTACAATTTTTTAAATTTTGGTTCATGACTTTGGATGCCCCTTATATAAAGTATCCAGCTTAAATGTATAACTCTCACTGTTTCTTTTGCTTAAAAAAAAAAATACTACGGTGAAAAGAAAAGAGCTTACTGCCCACACAGCAGCCCAAGTGAACATCTGTCACAGCTTGTTGCTAAATGGTGAAACCATTCCAAATGTGTTCATGCATCGTTTTGCAGAAGATGTTAAGGGAAGGACACAATGATGATTATTTGTTCAGTTCAAATCTGTGCTGAGCGTGGTTGAATGAAAGTGTACTCTACAACCCACACTGTAACAAGCTCAGAATAGATTGCTTGCCCTTTCTTGCTTTTTAAAGCTACAACACAGGTGTTGCATCAGTACCAGTTGAAAAATCCAATATTGGATGACGAGAAAGGACAAACCACTTGCACCACATACTGTACAGGTGTTTTCTTGTTTAGTATGAATATGAAGTTTTGATTATACATTGTCTATTTACTTCTTAAAGAATTTAATCAACCGTGAGACTGGACAAGAGTATTTGTCTTGGCATTTGTATTGATATTAACGTGAAACCATTCATGGAAGCATAACTGACACTGGCTTGTGTGCGCTGGTTTGGCAAAATTCGCTTAACTACTCACTGTAGTATTTTGGGTGTATGACAATCAGAATGGTGGTCTGAATATGATCTTGCCCCTTCACACACACACAAAGATATTTGGCTGTAGTATTAGCTGCAGGGATGGAGCTCCAACATTTTTTTTTTTCTATGAAGTCTGAGATGCTCTGACAACATGGACATTTGATTTGGCTTTGGACAAAAATGTTCTAAATTGAGGAACTCTCCTTTACATAAGTTTTACTTTGATCCAGATAACAACATTTGGCCTTAACCCAGTCACACCCACCAAGCTGCAGAAGGTCTCAGTATTAGCTGGCTAATTTACATGCCACCCATGCTCTCTGAATGCATTGTTTTAAAAACAGAAAATTATGAAATTACCTTTTTTTTATACAAGTTTGGACACAGTGTCCAAACTTTTAACTGGTACTGTATATGATGCAGTTATTGCATGAATCATATTGGTCAACTCTGCCTCTTGTCTTTTTGTTAGATGAAGACAGAATCCAGAGCTAGAGATGGCAGAGTTGAAAACTAAGATTTTCATTGCGAGTGACCTTCATGGACAAAATTAGGAATAAGTATACCAGAGGGGCAGCTCAGGTAGAGCAGTTTGGAGACACAGTTAGAGAGGTGAGGTTGAGATGGTTTGGACATATGTAGAGGAGGGATAGGGAATATGCTGGACAAAAGATGTTGAAGATGGAGCTTCCAGGTAGGAGGAAAAGAGGAAGACCACAAAGAAGATTCATGGATTTAGGGAAGCTGGTGTGACAGAAGGATACTGGGGATAGGGTGCAATAGAGACAGATGATCTGCTGTGGTGACCCCTAAAGGGAGCAGCTGATAGAAGTAGTAGTTTTGGATTTGTTATTTCACCAATAATAAAACTTGCTTCATAATGAAAAACTTTAAAAAGGTACATCTTAAAAAAGATGGACCTTTGACCCTTGGATTTTTTTAATACTGTTTATCCTTAATACACATTCTTTGCCATTTATGCTAAATTATATGTAAATATATTGATCTGTCCATCTGGTTAAATGGCACATGCATCCAGGTCAATGATGGGCAAGCACGATAAGGCAATGAAGTCCACAAGCTCTGCATGTGTTGCATTGCACAGGTCATGGCTGATCTTCTCATCAAAATCTTCTGTGTATTCTTTGATCACAAAAAAAAGGAGTTCTTGCTGCTGTAATATTTCTGTTGAATATTTCAGAATGAAAAATAAGTTATGTTACATACACCTGTCCCCACGTGTTGGTTGAGGTCTAGAGTAGTGTAAGAAAATACCTTGTGTTTAGTTGCTTGAGAGAAAAAAAGAGACAAGAAGAAACAGACGATGCAGAATTTTCCCTGTTGACTGAGGCATTTCTGAGAAACTGATAATCTTTTTAGTTGGGAGGAGAGGATCAAAAGAAAGAAAAATGCCAAGAGGGCATTGCTATCTATCCATCTATTTGTCTCTCTTTCTTCCCTGTCGCTGAATCTATCTCTGCATTTCCCACTTGTCCTGCCTCATTCTTTCTGGCCATTCATCATATTTCTGTGTCCAACTGCATTCTCATCATTTCCTTTCTCTTCTGTCTTCCCTTCTCGTTCCTTTCATCCTCATCTCCTGTCTTCCTGTCTTGTCAAACAGGCCTCTGGGCTTCTTTGTCTATCAGTAGAATTTCATTGTCATTCAGTATCATTCCCAGTCTTTCTTCCTTTTACCTGACACCCCTACTTGGTTTCTCCCCTCTTACTTACAAGCTGTCCTAGATGGGATATAGCACAAGGTATGCATTTCCTGTGGCATTATCATGGTTTAGATTTGGTGACCTTTCCAGTGTCTGTGGCAGTGACCTTATCAGCCATATTATGTATTTTTTGAAGTTTCAGAGGGGAATCCAGGCACATACTTTTACCTGTCAGCATGATCAGAAAGTAAAGACCATTGCATCATCGTAGAGAATTACTCTAGGAGGTTCCCCCCCACACAGCTAATTGCCATTCAGAGAAAAAATCTGAGACCAGTGAAACCACTAGAGAAGAAGAGCAGGAGATTAGGATCAATAGATGGAGGAAGTGTGTGTGTGTGTGTGTGTGTGTGTGTGTGTGTGAGAGGGAGAGAGAGAGAGAGAGAGAGAGAGAGAGAGAGAGAGAGAGAGAGAGAGAGAGAGAGAGAGAGAGACAGTGAGTGCCATTGGCATAAAAAGCATGTTTGATGTATCTGTCAACACTCAAGCTACAGTATTTCCTCAAGAGCTCCTTTCTAAGCTCCATGTCAGCCCTCACTCATCCTCTATGGACTGACATATTGAAAGAGCTGGAGCAGAGAAGACATGGTGGAAAAGAAGACAGAGAAAAAAGAGCGGTCATTAATACTAAGGGAATTGATCTACTCAGGTCTCCATGGGTTTGCCTGTCTGCCAGTGATTGTAGTGTGCTCATTATCCATCTCTGCTCCAGGTAATTACTGGCTTGTTTTGATCGGAAAGCTTTTAATTAGTTGCTCATTAGCATTGTTTAATTAAACTCACCCCATGCCTTTAATAACACAGGAGTGTTCTTTCCTGACTTCATTAGTTGTTGTTGGATGGGTTATAGTGGGATTGAGAGATAATGGGTAGACAGGAATACTGTATGTTGCATGATTAGCATTTAGTAAAACCAGCAGTATTAGACCTTTTGCATATGTTGCGTCATATGCAAATTAATATGTCCTTGTTATCCAGACTTTAGAGAGGTAGACATCACTATGATGAACTACTGACGATAAAGAGAAGGAAGGGCATATAAAGTACTCACAGATATAGGAACTTTCCCCTGTGCCGATAGTTTTGCTGGACAGGGACACACTGAGGAGCTGAGGTGGATGTAGGGGGTTAAGAGACTCAGAGACAGAGAGAGTAAGATGAAGTGGGAGGAAGTGGAAGAAAATGTTGGAGCCCAATTCGAAAGGCTATGTGAGAGGCTTTTGAATAGCTTAGCTGCACAGTTGAGAAGCTGGACAAGACACAGACAGGACAGCGAGAAGAATGCCAAATGGACCAGCAAACACTGATGCTCAGCTTTTTTGTACATTTTTTTTCCTTTCTTCTCCTCTGCTTGTCTTTCGTTCTGTCTCTGTCTATTTCTGAGCTGTTCTTGTTCTTTATATTCCTTCATGTCGCCATGCATCTTTCATGCTGCTTTCCTCATGAATTCTCTCCTACATATTCAGTTCTTTATCTCAGCTTATTTTCTGTCTTTCTTTTTTTTTTTCTTCCCCTTTCCCACTGAGCAATAGTTGACACAGTATATATCAGCTGAATACTTGGAAGGAAGGATATTTGTGTGTGCATTAGCATATGTGAAAGGGTATACGTTTCTACATATAAGCATCTGTTTTCACATTGGGTGAGCAGTGACTGAACAGCCTTAGTTTTGTTTTCTTAGCACGTCCTGGTGGAGTGTGACAGTGAACAAAGTGTTAGTGTGTGAGGGTGGACAGAAAGCCAACCCAGAGTGTCATAGCATGCCCCAGATCTGACACTTTTGAATCAAAAAGATGGGGACAGTGGCTAGCTGTCTGCATCATGTGGATGATACCTGACTTGATGTAGCCATCATAAAGAGTGAGGGGAAAGTCAACAGAGATGTTAGGGCATTAGGGCTGGCAGTGAGCTCTGTCTGGTCATCGCATTGAGGACTGATTTGGCAGACGTGACTAAATCACCAGACATGTGTTTACAGTACTTCCTGTGTTTCAATTGTGACTATCGTTTACAAGTAATATTATCAGTCACAGATACAGTTGCCAGCAACAGAATGTCTTTCACTTTTTTCTTTAACATACTGAAAATCTTCAATCTGGGAGCTACAGCTCCCTAAACAGTACAAAGGAAAAGAGAGGTGTGCCTCATTCTCTGAGTGGAGTCCTTGTGATAGAGGAAGACCACTAATTAAGAAGCAGTAGTATCCACAGTTGTTTTTTTTTTTTTTTTTGTTTGTTTTGTTTTTTTAATCTTTGGCTAGTTGGTTAAAAAAAAAAAAAAAAGCTATTATAGGGTACACCATGTACAGGTTGCCAGCCTGTCACAGAGCTAACACAGGGAGACAGACAACCATTCACACCTATGGGCAATTTATAATCACCAATGAACCTAACCCCACTAACAGTTTTTGGGAGGAACCCACACAAACACATGCAATCTCCACACATAAAGGCCCAAGCCAAGGTGGCTTTGAACCTAGACCTTCTCAGTGTGAGGCAGCAGTGCTGACCACCACACCACCGTACTGCCCCAATATTGCTGTATTCTTTTTGGCTAATTAAGCTATGACTCTTAATATTTGGCGACACAAGACATAAATGTCACCTTTTTTGTTTCACTTTTCATTGAAAAACACTTGGCCTCAGGGTTGAAGATTATATAACAGATGGTGTTCAGCAAAGCCTTTTGTTTTGAGTTTCTAAATAATCGCTCTAACAAAGCACCAATTGAATTGTCTTACTTTCATCTCCTTATTTCTTTCTGTCACATGAAATCAGCTGCTATGACCCCTGCAGCAGCAGCGACAAACAATAAGGCAGAACATGCCATCTTTTGCTTAGGGGCTGTGCATTTATGTTAGGCTAGTAATATATTGAATTATCTTTTATTATGTCTCTGCTGCTTAGCTTTGAAACAGCCACAGTGATCCCCCATGCAACAGCTGCTTTCCCTCCCTCATTCCTCTCCATATAGTGCTTTTATGTACATCAAGCTGCCATCTCCTCAGAGGTGAATTAAATCTCTGCCCAATTCTATCACTCTTTGCTCTTCCACGCTTTTTCTCCTGCAGCTCATTTCCCACTGGTGGTTACCGCTTCCGCAGCAGAGTTAGTCTCTGTAGAGGAAAGAATCAGAGAATAGTCAGCACTGTGAAGTCTCCCAGAAAGCCAAAGGGGTACTCTTGCAGTGGTACATAGACACAGTTGCATGGTGATTTAGACAGCCAGATCTAAGAAACTGCAAGCCCATCAACCCATTAGGGAATGTGAGAAAAGAAGCAGGCTGCACTTAAACATACTCACAGGACAGAGAGAAGAAAACAGAATGCCAGACATGTGTGGACAGACATACCTGTGTGCCTATGTGGAAGCATGCTAACATGCTTCCACATGCTTCATATACACTTAATGCTGGCACAATGATGATGCCCTACTCATCTGCTGGCTCACTGGGTTTAATGGAGAGCCAAACACTCTGCCCACTCTTAGAAATTCAGCTGAGCAGCAGAGACCCAGACTGAAAGAAATAAAGAATGCAGGAATAAGTCTACTTGGGGTGGGGGTGGGAAGAGGATGGGGGAGGTTGGGGTTGATACAGCAGAGGGAGGTGGACAAAAAAATCAATGATTTTACTCCTGTGTTTGAAAAAGGAAAGTGCATGGTGAGCGAAGAGATGTGTTCGACCTTCAGGTGCCCTGGCGCCTTCCTTTCATGTGCAGAGGCGATTACCAAGTGATTTTCAGTGGGAAAAATGAACCCAGTGATGCATTGCGCTAATTTCATTTAACATTTAAAAAAAAATGAGAAGAACAGGTTCCAGAGAGTTGCCATGGGCGAGGTGGAAATGCAGGGGGTCGGGGGTGGTGTCAGCTGGGGGAAGCAAAGTGAAGTCAGCAGTTTGTGTTGAATAGAGTGAGAATAAAGACTTTGCACCCTACTAATTTTTAATAATGTTTTTACATGATTTGAACTCTAGTCCATCAGTTCTTCCCTGGTCTCTTGACTGAACGTAATCCAGACAAAAAAATGAGCAGTCACTTCTTGTTGTTCTGTATGGCTAACAACATGTGTACATCTTCGTGCTTGAGTTCAAAGGGCCAGATCGCAGTGTCATGGAGCAGAATCAGGGTTTTTCTTGCACCATCAGCAGAGCTGTATTGGTCGTGGCAGAGATGCTTCTCAGTGATTTCTGTAGTAGAAAGAGTTAAGATGGCCGCGCTCTTGACTTCTACTAATCCTATTACTTCGGAGTGCTGCTCTTAGAGGGCTCCAACCTCACTTTTATTGGAAATCCTTTGCCGTTATAAAGCCTTTTAGCCTTTGGCTGGGCTATTGCTCTCATAAATCTAGTTCCTGGCCTTTTGGTGAATTCCTCATGTTTGTGTTATTGCAATGATACTTGCAGACATTTGTATACTGGGCCAATCCAGCTCTCTTATCTTAATGCTCATTCACCTATAAGTTTTCAACTCAGAGATCATTTCAATGTATTTTTTTCTCATTAGTTGCTGAGTACAGTACTGTATATAGTTTCTATAGTTTCATTAATACCATTCAAACAGAGTCAGGTAAAAGCTAAACAGAAAGAAGGCCCGGAAACAACTAAGGCTGGCTGTAATGTTTCTAATTTCCTCCTTAGCTGATCTCTAAATGCTTGTGCTTTGTCACTGCCAGTACACCACAGAATAAATTCACTCTTTCACCTCCCTGTGCCTCCTCCTTCTCGCTCTCTAATTCATCTCATTTCCGCCTCATGGTTGGTTCAATCCCCACCTCCTTTCACTGCTGACTCCTCCAGCATCAAGCTAGTGCTCCCGGCTGCTCCGTATTCTGGGGCCGTTGTGTCTCCGGTGGAGAGTGATTGTGCCGGTGGCAGGGAGGTCAATTGGAAGAAATTGCGTTGCAGCCACCGTGGAGCTGAGGCGAGAGAGAACAAACTGGATATTAGCCCAATCCATGTAGGCTGGCGTGTTTACACCATCTATCCCCACCCCAACCCCTTCTGCCACCACCCTCAGAACACACACATACTTACACATTCTCTCACTTTGGTCAGTGTCTGACTGCAAAATGTAACCACACCAGTGCCCTGTTAAACATTACCATACAATTGTAGGAATCCAAATTTACATGTCTAGATACACATGCAGCAGTTAGTGTGATAAAATACCGATTGTATTTTTAAGAGGTATTGCTGTGCTTTCTGGCTTATGACTTCCAGTATGTCCCTGCAGCCTTGTTAGCTGGTCCAGCAGAGAAAAGTAACACAGTTCATGCTTCCTTTGTGTTGGTGCTTACAGTAGCTTAGGATTAAAGGGTATAAATTTCAGCTTCTTGGGGTAAAAAATCTTGTTCCTACCAACTTTGTTCTCTTCCCTGGTGGAAAAAATAAATAAAAAAATAAAGGTTGTTTGTCAGTACACAGGTATTATTCTGTGTCTACCATCTGATTTTGCCAGGTAGGTTAAAGGAGGAAATTATTTTTCTGTGACAGGCAGCCACCCAGCCACAGTAATGCTACCTGTTTTAATAGGTATCATTTTTTTGTGGCTTTTTTTTTTTTTTTTTGCTTTAATGTCACATTTATGTACTATAAATGGAATATTCATCCATCTGTAAGAAATTGGTTAAAGTTACATCAACAACTATTGTGTGCCTTGCTAACTACATACAGTATTTTTATCCCCAGAACCAGACAGAATTGCAATATCAGTTCATATCAGTACAGAAACAGTGTTGAGGTGCATAGTATATAAAATGCTCTGCTGAGTAGAGTTCCTCTTCTGGCATTAATTTCAGTGCAAAAGCTGTGCTCCAGGAGCTTTGTGGCATGGACGGGTAGCTCATGTGCTTGTAATGTGTAGGTGTTTTTGTCTGTATAGTGTATTTAACGTCTTATTCTAGCTCACTATTTTAAGCTCTGGGGTGCATATAAAGAACTTGGACAAAAATGTAGTTTGTGATTCAGAGAGATTCAGAGTTAAAATGTTTGTAGCACTGCAACTGAATGTTGTGCATAATTTATTAAATCTGGTAATTAAACTAAAAACGTATCAATAATACATTGGAAAATGTATTTCAGTGGAAGGTTGTTGGGATTTATATAGCACTTTTCTTGGCTTACTGACCACTTAAAGTGCTTTAGACCACAGGTCACAAACAGCACTTTATTCTGTGCACCTCATCTACATCACATCCATGGCCAATTTAGAACTACAAATTAACTTAACAAGAGTGTCTTTGGACTGTTGGAGAAAGCCAGAGTGCTTATAGAGAACCTGCAAAGGCACAGGGAGAACATGAAAAATCTGCACAGAAAGCCTCTATCCAACCAGGAGATTTAAACTCAGAACCTTCTTGCTGTGAGGTGATATCCAAATGCAATATATTTTCTTTAGCGGAAACCAAAACTGTACTTTGGAGCTATGATTTTTCATCCTCCCTGCTTAGAACAGAATCTGTGTTTAGACATTTCTGAGGTGATCCTTTAATCCAAATACAATATTTTTTCAACATTGCTCCTTATTGCTAACATCTGAACTTTGGTGAGGTCCTGTAGAGAATCCTCTTTCACTCCTCAGCTTTTGCAAAAAAAAAACAAAAAACAAACCTTTGCAATCCTTTCTTCCATATCTCCTGAGATCTGTTTGAATGTTGTTCTGCCCATAGTAGTTCCACCAATGCCAAGTACAGCAGTTTACCAGCGTGCTCACTATCTCTCTGTTCTGTGTTTTGGGTCAATAGTAAGGTGTGCGTAAAACCTTTAAAAAAAAAACAATGTCAGTTTGACTGGAAACTACTTGGGCATCTTCAAATCACACAAGCCGAGGGATGTTTAGTAGATCTGTCCAAGGTACCAAGGTTACTATGACTTCTTAGCACAAAATCTCTGTCAAGCAAAAATAAGATGTGCCACCACCCATTAGATCTGATAGTGCTATCTGTAAGCTTCAGACACTTTGTAATGGAGGTTGGCATTGGCAATTTCCGGCTGAGACCTTTTGTTGTTGTGATGAGTAATTAACAATGGCCTACGAAGATGTTGGTGTGAATTTTTAATAGTGACAAAGCGGGGGAGTGAGTAGACAGTGTTAAAACTACAACTCATGAATAATTCATGCTCTCTGACAGTGATTGGACTATCTTGCTTTGCTCGCTTTCTCTCTTTATATGCCTCCTCCCACTCTCCTTTTCCCATCTCCCTCTATATCCCTGGGTACATTGCCTCTCCTTGTACAGAGAAGAACCCAATGTGGAGTGGCACTTCATATCTTGTTAGACGATTTATTCATGGTAATGAAGGGTTTTAATGTACTGTACAGCTCAGAGCTCAGTCATTCGTTGTAACACACTCAGCAGTGATCTGTGGGATGGATTATTTTAGAACTGGTTTTAATTCAGATTCAATTACAGGGTTGGTGTTGTAGGATGAGATTTGACCTCTAATATCTATCCATGGTGTCTCTGACTGAGCCTCTACAGCTGACGATGACAGAGGAACTTCACAACTCTTGCACTCTATGTCAGGGCTACACAGTCCACAGAATTTCCCGGGTATTTATGCTTATCCCACTCGCTCTCTGTCTCTCTCCCTAAACCTCTCCTTTTTCCATTACTTGTTCTGACTTGCTGTTTTCTGTGACTCTCTTATCTCCTTGCTGTCACCATTGCACTCTCTCTCAGTCCAAGCATGCCTGTATAGTCCCTCATTTGCAGAACTCTTCACTTCTCCAGCACACTTCTTCATAGAGGTGTTTGAACACACTCACACATGTGCATGGAAGCACACATGTACTGGATTCATACTCCTCCCCTTTAATCCTCTGACTTAGAGAATAAAATTTCTTGTGCCAAGATGCCTATCAAGTGAAAGCATCACCCAAGTCAGAAACCAGGTTTTACCTGATTGGTTTTCACCAGGCTATTCATACATAACATATAGCATATGCAGCAAGTAGAGCAAGATGGAGTGATTATCGGAGAACACATGGCTTGCCATTTATTAGTTGCTTTTTAGTTCAGATATTTTCTCATTTCCTTTCAGCATTGGACTTGGGTTTCTTTTACATCTGAAATTGATTCCTTGTTACTCAGTATCTGTCTTTTACTCATACACATATTCCTTTTCTCTCTTTTTCATTCTGTCCCAAGCCAGTTGGAGGGAGTAAATAACTATTGATTTGGACCAACTAAAGCCCGCTAGCTGAGATTCTATTGTGTTAACTGTTCTCTTTGTCTCTTGTCCCTGTTGATTTGTTTGTGCATGTTAGATCTTACAAGAAGTTCAATTTGGAACTTTGCAGAGATTGTTTGGAAATACTAAAAATTTTATGGTGGTATATCATGCTCATCAACCTAGTTTATATCTTGTTTATTATCTCCCTGTAGACAGTGTTCTCTTTTGTGGTCTCTGCTGTTTGAGGATCTTTCCAAAGTAAACTGGCTAAAATTGAAAATATGTCTATTTCCAACAGTTATGCCTTGGTTTCAAATAGGGCCACCTTTTCCATATCCACAAATGTTTATTGCATTGTTTTCTGTGTGCATTTTACTGTTTATGGGGAAAATTTTTTTGTCCTTTTTGAAAATCTAGTACTGATCTCTACCAGAGAATTTGACCTTAAACTGATATATTCTCAGAGCAAAAAGAGTGATTGCAGTGGTTTAATTTGCATCCAGTAAGAGGATTCCTGATTCTGACAACATGCAGATGTCTTTGCAGACGCTTTATGGTGAGTTTGCTGATGTGTTTAATGTGCTCATTAAATTAGCGAGAGCTACACATGTGTTTCTACTCATTCTGCCCACATCGGGCTGAGTCGTAATTCAATCTGCAGCCTCCCTAGTTTGCCACATGTGCTAATGCCTGCACCTGGCCTTGATGCAGCTTGACACAGTGCTAAAGATCTATATAGAAGCTTTTACTAGAATGGCTCTGTTAAGATAGAGAGGTATTGGGCTCTTGCCAAAAATAAACACATCGTTTATTTATGCAAGCAGGTTATTGCAACCTACAGTGAATTAAAAAAAAAAAGAAAAAAAGTGACCTGTAGTGGTTCTGTGAATCATCTTCTTCTTTCAGCTGCTCCCTTTAGCAGAGCAGCCTCAGCAGATCATCTGCCTCCAGCTTACGCTATCCTTAGCATCCTCTTCTATAGTACCAGCCCTCTGCATGTCCTCCTTCAATACATTCATGTACCTGCTCTGTTGTCTTCCCCTGTGGTTCTGTGAATACATGCCTATAAAATGTGGGCTAGTGTCATCACCCCTAGATGGGGTACAACTCATCGCCAGCTTGGTAGAAAAGTTAGCTTTCTAAAATGTATTTAATAGTGTAAAAGATTTAATTTTACCCAACTCATAATATTTTCTAGACTGTAATAGTTTTAGAGTGTGACCTTTTTCAAACAGCAAGTGAAAGCAAAAGTAAATTAGTAAAAACAAAACTTAAAAAAAATGTCCCAAATGAGACTCAAATCACAATCAGGAGTATGGTAAGAGAGCTATATTCAATAGTTGTTAATAGTGACACACACTCTCCACCAGAAAGTGGATGTCCAACAGTGTGGATAAAAAAAAAAAAAATGAGAACAGAGCAATTGAAAAAAAAAATCAGCAAGGCAATTACAGATTTGCCACATTAAAAAAAAATGTCTCCAGTCAAAACAAATTAGCCTAGGGCTGACAAATGCAAATGGCTGATGTTTTTATATGGCGTTCAAGTGGGTGAGTCATCCTTGTTATGGTGTCATCCCTGTCACCTTTGCTTTGGCACCGACACAAGACAAATGTGTGTGTGCTGTGAGTGCGTGACCTGGCACTTGCCTCAGTGACACACAAGTGATTGAGACAAGGAGAAAATAGTATCAGCAGGTCACTGCTGGACTCCTGTTAGATGAGAAAGCATCATTAGAAATTGTGTTGAATCATTATGTCACAATTGAGTCATAGCACTAAAAGCTGAAGTTAAATATTGCTTTTCCCCCAAATGCCCCTCTACTACCTCCCCAACCACACTTGGTTTTCACCATAGCACACTGGAGGGAGTCAGGCATAAATAAAAATGACTCCCTATGTACTCATCAAGATTTCTTTAAGTGATCTCAGGCCTCGACTACACTGTTGCCTGTCACAGCTGGAAAACTTCGGTACCTGAAAATCTTTGGACTGTGGGAGGAAGCTGGAATGCCTGGACACAACCCTCATAAGCATAGGAGCTTCATGCTGCGAGTCAGCAGTGCTAACCACTGTACCAGTGTGCTGCCCCTTTAACTATACAATATGCTAATAAAATTAATCAGAAAGTCAGTTGAACTGCTATAGGCCTGTAGGGTTAAAAAAATACAGAGATATCATCGTGAAACTTCCCCAGTTGAATAGCCTACACACATTACAACATTTTTCTATATTACAATTTTTAATATCAACATTATATGTCTAAACGAGCAAGCACTTGGTGACAGTGGGAAGGAAAAACTCCCTTTTAACAGGACGAAATCTGGGGCAGAATCCAGCTCAGGGAGGAGCAGCCATCTGCCGCGACTGGTTAGGAGTGAGGGGAGAAAGAAAAGAGCAGAGGGAGACAAAAGATGCACTATGGGAGAAAGCCAGAGTTTAAAATGAATTACCAGTGATTAAATACAGCATTTGTGTAACATACAGGGAGTGAAAAGAGATAAATGAAGAAGAAACACTCAGTGCATCATGGGAAGCTCCCCTCAGCAGCCTAAGCCTATTACAGCATAACCTAGGGATGGTTTAGGGTTAAGCCTAATCTTAAAATATTGTCTTTCTTTCAAATCCAAACTGGGAGCTGGTTTCATAGTAGAGGGGCCTGATACCTGAAGGCTCTGTCTGCCGTTCTACTTTGAAAAACTCTAGGAACTACAGTACAAGTAAGCCTGCAGTAAGATATGGTGGGACCTGGTTATTCAAGATTTTGTATGTGAGCCAAAGAATTCTAAATTAAATTCTGAATTTAACAGGGAGCCAGTGGAAAGAAGCTAATATGGGAGAAATATGGTCTCCCTTTCTAGTGCCAGTTAGTACATTCACTCCAGTATTCTGGATCAACTGAAGGCATTTCAGAGAATTTTAAGAGTGACCTGATGATAATAATGAATTACAATAGTCCAGCATAGAAAAAATAAATGAATGAACTAGTTTTTCAGCATCACTCTGAGACAGGATCTTTCTAATTTGAGTGATATTACACAAATGAATGAAGGTAGTCCTACATATTTGGTTAATGTCACTGAAGGACATATCCTAGTCAAAAATGACTCCAAGATTCCATCTAAACTAAACATGGGTGTCATCTGCATATTAATGAAATGTAATGCTGTGTTTTCTAATAATATTGCATATGAGAAGCATTTATAATGTAAAAATGATTGGTCCCAGCATCAAACTTTGAGTAACTTTGGTGTGTAAGGAAGACTCCCCATTTACATGAACAAATTACAATCTATCAGATAGATATAATTGAAGCTACTGCAGCACAGTTCCTTTAATAAAAATGGTGTTCTAATCTGTAGTAAAATACTGTGGGCAGCGGTATTGAATACTGATCTGTACTGTATTTATTTTGTGACTATTAATAACAGAAGGAAACCACTGAATTTTTATATAATATTACTGAGAGATTAAAAAACTTTTTTTTCACAGAGAAGTAAAATAAAAGACATGACACTGGAAAACAAAAATATAAATGTAAATTTTATATTCTTACTCTGTGGGCACCTAGTTTTGTTTGCCCAGAATGTGCATCTGTGTGCTTACTATAGGCGTCTGCGTGCAGACAGTACGAGTAATGAAAAGTTGAGGATGGATTGCTATTAAGTGCACATGAGTAAATCTGTAAGGTTCAGTTGCCCAGCATATGGCTGAGTGATGCTCTCTGCCTCGCCACTGCTGCATTTCCAGTGCACAAACAACAGCATATTTCACAAACAAGCGTTGGCTGGTATGCTTAGCCTCAGCGCCACCTCAGATCAACAATATTAATGCACTCCAAATATTAGTTTTCTCCCTCATTACCAAGCTGGTTGCTCTACGCCTGAACCCACAGCAATCTTTGAGGATGAAGACGGCAGGTTGTGTATTTGTGTGTGCACATCAACTTAGTTACATTGCAGTGCCTCTTTCAGCTTGAAGAGAATATTTTGCGCCTGTGTGGTTGTTGTTATTTATTCTAATAGACACAAGTAACTATATACTGCTGAAAAAGAATTCATATCTTTTTATGCACTTGTTTGTGGTTTGGGCAGCAGAATATGAATGTGTTTATACACAAGCCATGACAGTCTCACTAAAGAGTTGCTTCTCGCTAAGCCTAAGTGGAAGAATAGTAAATAGAGAACAAGAGGAGAGCTGTGCATTGTGATATCCCCATCTGCTGTAAAGTGGGGCACTGACACTTTCAATCTGTTCGCCTTCGTGTTTGTCCCTCCTTCTCAGTGCTCTCTCTCCTTATTGCTCTCATCCTTGATCTTCCCTCCGTATCTGCTTTTGTCTCTCATGGGCAAAGCCTCTTTGGTTCTACTTTATACAGTAATCACAGAACTGTATTGCAATGACAAAGTGTTGGTTTGAGCTCCACATTGTATATACTGGCTGTTAAAAGCCATCTCATTCATTGAATCAGTTCTTAGTGTTTCATAGTTTTGGCAAGTGTAGTCTATCCCATTACACTTATCCAAGTGTGATGAAAGTCACCTTAAATGGAAAGTAAACATTTACTTATTTATTTTTTTAACATTCTTTCCTCATACTGTAATTACCTTGTGGGTGTTCAGCTTTCTTTGAGGGACCATGGGAAATGGTTTGCACTGCGTGGCTATGATAAAGAATTCAATATGACCACTTTCTCTTGGGACACAGGAACAAGCGGTGGGATTTTTTTTCCTTCTGTTTAAATGTTACCATATTTAACATCTTCCCATGGTTAGAATCACATGAGAAACAGGGTAAGTTGTCTTCACATTTTACTACAGTGAGATGTGGTTTTAGCATCGACTATGGGAAAAAATCTATACTAAAAGTGAGTCTTGTGAGATGCGTGCGCTTATAGCAAAAAGCTTCAACTGCGGTATTATCTGTCTTTGTGAGAATACTTCCCTTTGTCTCCAGTGTAGAGAGAGCAGTAGGTAAATTCATTCAATTATCAGCCTTTCAAGCTCTGTTGGGTCAGGAAAACTGTTACATTAGATCCAATCAGTGTGAGATAGCAGATGAATTTCTACCCAATTTGCTGGTGTAAATGTGATTTCCACACACACATAGATACATAATGCACCTGGTGGAGATATATTTCCTTTTTAAATGTACCTTAAAGAACTTCTTTATCCAGAAAATTAAGTGCGGAATAGAAATATCAGCAGGTCAAGACTACCTGCAATTCATAAAGCAAATTCTCAAATGAGACCATTTCTTAAACCTTTATATTCTTTCCTCCGCAATTTCACGACCCCATAAACATGCACTACTTCATCAGTGTTGCTCTTTCTTTATCTCTGAGTCTTACTAATTCAGCTATGTTAGAAGCATGTCTGCACAGTTCTGGTCAGTGAAGAGCTTTCTGTGAAGCTAGCACGAGGGATGAGGTTGTTGGGAGAAAGAATTAGAAGCTGAGGGTCTTCAAATGAAAGAGGCTGTGGTGCTAGCAGGGTCACAGAGAGTTGTTTGCAACGTACAGCCTGCTATTCATTTATCTTTTGGTTTATATATAGGTGTGTACATGTGCATGTGAGTATTTGTGAGTGTTCTTTGCCACTGCATATCCGCATATATGTTTATTCTTATTCAATGTATGCATGTTTTTGTGTGTTTGTTTATGTGTGTATGAGTATTTGCCATCATTGTTAGGTGGACAGCTTGGATTGAAGTGATTGAATGAGCAATTAAAGCTTCACTGGCTCATACTTCCTCAGACTAGAGTTGTACCGCACAAGAGAAACTGAAGAAGCATACTGCATTATTGTGGGAAAAAAACAAAACAAAAACTAATGTATAGATTTCTGCAATGTGTATTACTGCTGTCTAGCTAAGGGACATGGGATAAGCACATGGACACTTGCGCCTTTCCTCTAACACACTAATGCTTTTTCCTTTGTTGGACATCCCTGAGGGAGGGCTAATTCCTCAAGAGACTGGGGTGACAAATGAGGTTGGGATAGTGGTGGATTGGGACATAATGGGGGAAAAAAGGTAGGTAACAAACAGGAGACACTAATGAAGTATGAAGGGCTGAGCATGGTTGCTCTCAAACCCCACCAGCCCGCTGCTCTGTCTGAGCTCCACCTGCCCAGGAACAGAGGGAGGAGAGATGGGTCACTAGAGGGAAAGGACTGTAAAGCAAAAGCTGAATTAAAAGGGAAAAAAGAAAAAACTTTTTCAATTTTAAAAATTACTCTCCATGTTCTGAGCATTTTTATAATTGTGCTGCAGTTGTCATTCAAGGTGAGCATTAATAGTTTTGACCTCTCTCTTCTCAGCTTGTCACCCCTTTGTTCCTGGCACTTTGTGTAGCTACATAAAAATGGCGTTGCAAAAATGTCAAAGCTATTACAGTATCGCTCACAGAGACTATTCTCACCTGAGCTCTTTGCCTGTTATTTAAACTTGCCAGTCTTCATAAGTGCCTGCTCACTTTTGCATTCACTTAAGTCTTTGTATATGGCAGGACTACATTACTGCCTTCTCTTCTAAGCAAGGCAGTATTATAGTATGCATGCTGTGATCAAAAAGCCCTGTTTTAAATTTGGCAGATTTTTCTTTCATCTTCTAATGCACCTCCGGACTGCTTTCTGCTATTTTGAGTTTGCTCCCTGCAAGGCCTATTATGACACTTGCACTGGGGCATGCTCATCCTTTTCTTTGGAACATCCACAAGGTTATGCATCATGAATTTGTACCATCCATGTGCCATTATGTGTCAGCACACACTCCATGGAAATTACAGGTGTTTTTTTTTATTTTGGTCCCACCAAAAAAGCATCACATACAAGGCGCATGGTGCTTACCTAACAGAGGAGAGAAGACATACATATTTAAATGGGAAATGTTACCTCTTTGTATATGTCAGCTGTATCACAAGACACATCCAATATCTGTTGACAATGGCAAAGAAAAGTAAATTTGCAGAGGTCCAGAGTGGAGGGTTTCACCTAGAAACACTTTGGATCCATGCATACTCTAAATATCAGTGAACCCTCATCAGTTGTCATGCATTTGTTTTGACATGCCCTGAACATGTCAAGAACATGTGCTCCTTGCCTGGCCTTTGTCTGTCAGCTGCAGGTGACCAACATGATCTTGATGTGCTCTTTTTTTTGGACATTCTTTCACTAGAAAAAAAAGTAAAAAAAACACAACTCAACAGACAACATTCCAATAATTCTACTATTCAGTCATAATTATATTCTGCAGTAGACTATGGACTTTATAAATATTTAATTTATAATTCTAAAAATTTCAAAACATTTTAAAATGGGTCTGAAGCTTAAACTGCATTTATTAAAATGCTTATATATTATGAGTGTACTAAAAACTATTACATTGTTGCATATTTGTAGAAGTGGAAGTGTATATGTTATGCATTCCAGTCTTAAATGTGGTGGTAGCTTGCAGCTTTAAGAAAAGAAGCCTTCAGTTTGTACCTTGGCCTGTGCCAGACTGCACAGTGACAAATGTCTCAAAAAGGGAAAGGTCCCAATATCAAATAACCAACCACAATTTGAACAGGTGCCTGAAAAGGGATCCAGGTGTTCATAAACTGGTTGACAGAAATTAAAGATTTTCTTCAGTCAACTGCTATAACAATAAAAAATAAACCATATAAAATATCCTTTAGATTATTATAATGTTTAATATTTTGGCCATCCTGTATATCTAAGTTGATCATTGGCCCAGCTTTAAGTAGATATGATAGTGGATATAGCCACCTCCATGTAAGGACTGCAGACACATGTCGTGCTCTGGTCCTCGTCAGCCTGTGTGTGACTAATGTTCAAATAAACAGACTAGTAGCAAAAGGTAGAACAACTGTTTCCCTCACAGTTTCAGTGCTAACTCTGTAGCCTGCATTTTTTTCTCGTGCCCTTCATTAAAATTTCCCTAATCTGCATTCTCTCCTTCTCTATCTTTTAAGTGTATGAGCGAATCTGTATGCATGTATGAGTCTGTGTGTGTTTGTGCATGTATGTGTGTATGCCAACTCAGGACTAGGCCCAGGGAGAGATAATGAAATAATAACTCTTATCAACCCACTGCAGACTGAGTGGAGCTCTCTCTTTTGCTCTTTCTCTGTTCTCTGCCTCCTTGTCTTTGCTGCTCCTCTCTGCCTCAGCACTTGTCTCTCAGGCTGATTCCCTGATTCTTCCTGCCGCTCAGATACTGCTGCCGGTGCTTGTGATGATCCCGCTGAAGCACACAGTGCTAATCCAGCTGTGGTCGTAGCATGTAGCAATGACAGGAACTGTGTAGGGGAGAGTATCAGTTTTGATCGCTGAGCTCTAGAGTCCCAGTCAGTTTGTGTGAATGTGCATATGGTGATAGCATTACATAAAGAGACAGTTAAGTTACAGAGAAGATTTTATTTGGCAATTATAATGCCAAGATAAGGGGTCTTTAGAATGTGGAAGATGAAAGTCTTTCACAGTGGCCTCTGCCTCATTATGGATCCAGAGCTGCTCCTCATCCTAGAGATAAAATATTCACAACACAGCCCAAATGAATAATATTCTTTTTAACCCTACTTGCTTCCCTTTATCGCTCCATCACTCTAACCTCTTTTGCCCACTGAGGTGAGAGTGTAGGAAGGGGACTGGGGTGAGCATTCTGTATCAGAACCTTGAATAAAGGACAGTTTGGTGTCAGTGTGTGAACAGTGAGCCTTTTATTACCAGAACTTTAATAGGCTTCCTCTGGTTCCCGCACATCTCATTTGCGTCTCAACACTGGCTTAAATATTTCCTGGCGCAATCAAGATGCAGTCCTCCCTCTTCTCTTTTTCACTTGTCTTCTTTCTTTCTCTCTCTCTGAGCTACAATGAAGTTTGTAACAGAATACTTTCTTATGTTAACTTTTCTGCACGTCCTTTAGCTTCCTTAACTTTCCCCAATCTTTTAGTCTGCTACCTCCATTCTTTTATTGTCTATTGTCTCTTTCCTTGCTCATTCACTGCCCATTTCCCACCTCTATCCATCTTAACTCGTTGGCAGTGGTGTAATCATTTAAAAAAGAACATGAAAAAAGACAGAGTAGGGATATGGACAGAAAAAAATGGGAAAAAGGCAAAGAGCAATTGGGAAAGAGAGAGATGAAGGAGCAAAGGTGGGGAAGGAGGAGGAGAAGGCAGAGGGTGGGGCAGAGGTGTGAGGCAGAGAGCAGCAGAAGCCTAAGTGATGCTGACAGGGACACATTTGCTCCAGAGCTGTGGAATTGTGCTGTGTGAAATTGAAACGGCAGAGCATCAGGAACAGTTATTTGCAATAAATTTCAACTGCTTTAACACTCTGAATAACCCCTACCCCACCTCACCACCACCACACTGCTACCATCCCCGCCATTACTGTTACCTTTATCCATATTTCCTCTTTTTGTCATTCTGTCTCTTTTTCTGTCTTCATCCTCCTCTCTCACATCATTCAATCTTCCCTTTCTGCTTTTGCCCCCTCCATCCTTGTCTACTTCTACTCTTCAACCATCTTTACACTGCTGGTATCCCTCAGGCCTGCTGAGCGTCATGTCCAGTCTTGACAGTTGATGTTCAGTCTTGGCTTTTCCACCACAGATCTTGTTCTCCTCCCCTCTCCAGTGTTACATTAAGCAACAGTGACAAGCACCGAGGCTGCCAGCCTGTCAAAGAGGAGAATTAAATTGTTTAATTTCATACCTTTTCATTTAGCCACCAACCCAGCCAAAGCATGGGGTGTCAGCGCAGCTAATAAATTTGGCACGCATGCTTTTTTTGAGATTCTAGCTCGAGGAGGGAGCACTCTGGAGGTGACGATGGTGTAGCTTTAGCACCTTTCATACAGTGTGCAGTTAATATATTTATATTGAAATGTAATGGAGTGTTTCTAATAATAAAATGCAATTTCCAAAATCATTTTGGTCAGCTGATTATGCAAGTCCATTTGAGCTTAAGATGTCTTGTGATAACATTGCCCACAGACCTGTTAAACAGGAAATGGGAAGTGACATGAAGTTCACCATAGTGACCTTGTGCGAGCCTGTGGCTTTTTTTTTAATGTGCTTATAGATTCAGTGATGAAAATGCTAATTATTCTGAATTCTTTGAGTGGTGTGCACCTCTCCCCTAATCCCTCCTCACACACATAAATGCAAATGCACAAACTCACACAAAACAGAAATACACACACTTTCATGTAAATATTAAACAATGAAGAACAAACAGATGTGCAATTCCAATCAATCCTCTGCATCAAAAACGGCCTCAACACCACTCCAGAGAAACATTGTAAAAGCAATATTCAATCTAGCCTTTAAATTTATGTACTAGTTCCAGCACCAAACAGCTACAGTTGCCCATTGGGTGCAATGATGTATTTGAATGAGATGTAATAAATGAGATCTATATTTGCACAGGGGATCTTCTATCACTTGGATGTGGCAAAGGAATCGTTTCACCAGCGACACATTTTACAGCCCTTCTTGGGACCTTGATGCTGAGGCATGGAACTCTGTGACTGTGCATTTCACTCATTACTTCTCATTGCAGTGCCTGGCTGATTGTTGGCATTTTAACTTAAAGAAGAATTCACTTGCCTGTCATTCAGTAGTGCATCGACTTGATGGTATTAAAAAAAGTGGAAATAATATTAAATTTTTTTTTTAAAACTTGTGTCTGTTTGTCCAAGTGTTCAGACTTAATTACACTGTGCTACTTGCCCAGGAAACTCTTCATTGAGTCTGTGGATCCCAGTGAGAATGCATAATATAAACTACAATGTTTTCCATTTATTATACAAGACCACAAAATGACTTTTATCAGCAGTGTAACACTGTGTTAATCTATGCTGCTGTTTTGTATTATTATTATTGATGTGTTAATAAAAAGTTAAGGTCTGATTATTAAATTCTCCAGGAATCACAGGGTCTTAATAGAGGCTATAGGGATTCTTGAAAACTGCATTAAATATAAAAGTAATATTAAAAGTTTATTAACTGTGAACATCTTTGTGCAAAGCAAACATGTGATTACCCAGTGCTAATTAAAAAAAAAAAAAAAAGCCAACATACACATACATCCACATGGACACGCACACACGCACACACACACAAAGTTACACCCTGTGGAAATAGATTAGATATTATTTCTACTTTGTTTGCTTATTAAAGAACGTGATCTGTGATGGTCCATGAGGGGATATGAATGCATTCATAGAATTTATAACTTTATACTTTTTTTAATAAAGGTGAATTAAACACAGTGCTAAATTAGCATTTTTCTGCAAATATGCTCCCTGGAGGTCTGTCACTTTATCCTGAGAGACACTGGCAAAGGTGATACACTCCTGACAGCCTACCTCTAGCAGTTCTGTAAAAGTACTGCACTCGCTCAATGCAGGGAGCTAATGTGTTTGACCTGTCTTTCCCAAAGGAAGTACTTCCCAGCTATTGCAGATGAATGAATCAGCATGTTTAGAAGAGCTCCTCATCAGTCACACCATTTTCTTCCTTATTTTTAATCTCTGCTTTTTGTCTTCATGGTGTCCTGACACAGTGATACTAAACAGTCATTAGCTGAACTCACTATATTGTCAGGGGGGTTTAAGTTGTAGTGATGTCATGCTTTCTATTCTAAAATAAGAGCTAGACATGGAAATGGTGAAATGAGAACCAAAAAAAGTCCCTGCTAATCTCAGATCATTAAGTAAATCATCTGACCTTTTGGATTCATTCAGTATAAGTTGTTAACCTCTTCATGCAGATATGACCTGTTTGTTTTTATTCCTTATATATATATATTGACAGTAAGAGTTTCATGACTCTTCAGGGTAACTGTGATGCTCACTTTTTTGCCCCCAGTTTTCTCCCTCTCTCTATCCTTTCCCCTCTCATCACTGTGGTGATCCTGTGTGTTTGACTCATTTTCATACATATTAAATATTCGCTGCTCTTTCTTCTTCTGCTTCCCTTAGCTATACAATAGCTCTTTTCTCTCTACAGGGAGTTGCTTTATGATATAGCCATCTGCAATTTCATTTATGTGAGGATATTTGTATATTTATTTCCCATTGCATCTCTGTTTGTTTGAGTCTGTGTGTTTTTGTGAAGGCTTGTGGGATCCCAGTATCCTGTCATCCTGGCAGTCTGGGGATCATGGTCCTGCAAAGGCCTTTTTTATGTCCCTGCCGATTGGTTGCAAAAATTGTTTCCAAATGCTAATTTTTTTTTTTCTTATAAAAGACGTTGCCTATTATATTTTCATCCATCCATCCATCCATCCATCCATCCATCCATCCATCCATCCATCCATCCATCCATCCATCCATCCATCTTTTCATTTAAAAATTAAAAATGCATTCACCTTAATATGCGTTGTTTATTTGATATTAATTTTGATGGTCACATTAATGTTAAAAAATACGTTGAATTAGTTTCATACTCGTATTTTTATGGGTCATTATTTTAATTGTGAGAAGAGACAACAAGGTGATATTCACAGGTGGGCAGGCTTGAACAGGTGAGGTAAGATTGAAATGATCGTTGACTAATTGAAAAAATAATTGACAGATTAGTCGACTACCAAAATAATCTTTAGTTGCAGCCCTACTCAACAGACAACATTCCAACAATTCTACTATTCAGTCATAATTATATTCTGCAGTAGACTATGAACTTTATAGATATTTAATTTATAATTCTAAAAATCTCAGAACATTTTAAAATGGGTCTGAAGCTTAAATTGCATTCATTAAAATGCTTATATATTATGAGTGTACTAAAAACTATTACATTGTTGCATATTTGTAGAAGTGGAAGTGTATATGTTATGCATTCCAGTCTTAAATGTGGTGGTATGAGCGAATCTGTATGCATGTATGAGTATGTGTCCCAACATCAAATAACCAACCACAATTTGAACATGTGCCTGAAAAGGGGTCCAGACTATGTCCCAGTGTCCGAGTTTGCCGTTTCTCACATGTGTCACACAGATGGAGATAGTCCATATAAGATGTGTTCTCACTAAGGTAAATAATCAGTTTGCTTTGAGTAAGAGTGCTACCTGGATAGATTGTGCAAGAGGCAGGACATTTGACACTGACTTACAGGTATTCACATGAATTGTCTGGACTATGGTCTCACATGACTGAGCATCACACAGACTTTGCACTAGGGAGGCAGAAGGTTAAAAACAGTTTGATTTTTCAACATTTGTGTGACACCTCACATATATGAAAACACATTTAGTGTATGTAGCTGTTGATTAGGAAGAGAATATTTTAGCTGCCTGGAAGTATTTGAGGTCATTCGGGAACACTGTGTCTGTTAAATAATTTAACAACCAATAGAAGTCTTGAGTTGGTAAAGTTCAACATTTTGACAGTGGGGAGTAAAATATAAAATCTTTCACTTAACTATCAATCTCAAAATCCTTTGAAATGTAAATTTAAGGTATTCTTTCCTCACATTGTTAGGACAACAAAAAAAAGCTATTGGCTATAATTTGATATTGGGTCTCTGTCAGATATTGTATAGTCATCACATGGGTAGCAACAATATATTCTGTATTTTCATGGTGCTGCATATACTGGCTGTTAAACTGCTTTAGTATTTCGTCCTTGCATGAAACTTTATATGAACAGAGCATGGAAAAAAACCCAGACGTTTTTGAATCATGTAGCCAAGGTCAGCATTAAAATGGCAGCTCATGTGTCTGAGATGAAAGGGACACAGGTGTGTTTGTGCAATTGGAATTTTGTCAGCACTGTATATTCTTTTGTGTATTTTTGTATGTTTTTAGTAAAGGCATGCACATAAAAAATATATAGACAGACATCCATCAGACTGCCACATGGGTCAGACTGTGACCTGATTTTTTTTTTTTTTTAAATCCAAAGGTTTTGACTTCTTTGTCGCCTTACCTGTCACTGGAGCAATGAATGATAAGGGTCAGTGCTCAGGTTAAATGACCAGGCTCAGAATCCATTGTCCAAGCAGCTAGTCACCCTGTAGCTGTGGTTGTAGAGAGAAACTTGCTCATGTAGCTTGTTGAATTCACCCCTCTCACACACGGGTATTTTCATGTACACACACACACACACACACACACACACACACACACACACACACACACACACACACACACACACACACACACACACACACACACAAACCCCACCTCTGGCTCAACTGAGGATGTGCAGAGATAGATATGTGCATGATCATACACACTCACACAGAAACACACATTCAGGCCAGGTAAGTGAGCTTATCCCCTTGTGGCAGAGGCTGAGACGCTGTTCAGCGATCAGTGAAATAGAGTGTTGCTCAGCTCAGTCAGAGCTTTATTCTCTGGTCCCTCTCCCACTGAGACAGAAACAAGTCCACCTACAATGCCACATAGATCCTCATCCTTACGGGTGAGAGAGTCCAGTTCACTCAGATAACTGTTTCGACTTTTGGGGCTGTGGGACATTGTTTTAATTGCAGTGCATTGTAAGTGATGCCTTTGTCACAATCCATGTAGTATCTGTTGATCCTTGATTATGTATCTTTGTTTCCATCTGCATCAGTAGACATAAACTGAGTGTGTCCATCATTTGTGCATTATTTGTATCTCGACATTTGTGACTTCAGTTTTATTAGACACCTTAGTTGTCTGGGTCTGCTTTGACTACTTTCATCAAGAATGTATTTCTTTCAAATCAGACAGGCAATGCATAGGCATTTACGGATCATCAGCTGTAGTGAAGGAAGACATGCAGAGGGTTGGTGCCACAGTGGTGGATACTAGAGATGAGATGGAGACAGATGATCCGCTGTGGCAACCCCTAAAGGGAGCAGCCAGAAGAAGAAAAAGAAGAACTGTACTCTGTGTTTAGTGCAAATGAGCACGCTAATATGCTACAGAAAGGTGGTAAATATGATAGATATGTTATATAGCTTGCTATTATGATTGTTGTGAGCACAGTTATACTGGGTTAATGCACAACTTTACATAATTCTGCCACATAGAGCCATCAGTGTGGCTTTTAGTCCTATTTGGCAAAGTTAAGCCATTACATGCTCCTCTTTGTGTCAAGGAAATTATCCAGCGTCTTATAAATTATTTTCAGGATGTATTAAGAAATGTCAAATGGTACTTTTAATCAAGCCTTAAAGGTGGTTCTTACCAGGTGAGATTTTTGGAGATGCAATGTTTTCAACTGTCAGAAATCCTATTCTGAATCTGTCTACGTGCATGTTTCTAATCTGCGCGTGTGTCCTTTGTGTGTGTGTGTGTGTGTGTGTGTGTGTGTGTGTGTGTGTGTGTGTGTGTGTGTGTGTGTGTGTGTGCGCGTGTGTGTTGGTGTCAGTATGCGTATCAGTTTGGTCTGTAGCAGAGGGCAGTGTCAGTTCTAATCTGGGACAAACCAGGGATGGAAAGGTCAACTCTGCAGTGAAACACAGAGATAGAGACACAGACACACAGACACACATATATGATATAGAGACAGACAAGCACACATAGAGACACATTGAAAAGCGAGCACACAAAAGAAGATATTTATGGGAAACATGACTCATGTGAAAAGGTCAAGAATCACACTGGGGATTTGCAGGTGTATACCACCTACCCATACTATGCATGCGTGTGTATGTAGGTGCACACGAATATGTGTGCTAGCAGAGGCAAGAGTGGGAGCGATGTGAGTGTCTTTGTGCTTTTTGGGAGCCTTGTGATATTCCTCATGGGAGGCGAGAAGACAATGTAACAGTGAGGCAAAGAGCGAGAGGGAAGCAGAGAAGAGAGAGAATAGAAAAGGAATAGAGCCAGGAGACTTGAGTGTGAATTTCCTTAAAGTGCTCCATTTGGTGAGTCATTATTTTCACTAAAGCCACAAAGAGCATTTTGTTCCCCAAAGGAATCTCTCCTACCCGCTCCCTCCTCCCTGTTCTTCTCCCTTCCTATCATTTAGAATACCAGCTAGTGTCTATCATTTGTTTGTTTTTCAGATGACTTTTCCACAAATCAGGCTCAGTGAATGTCTATGATCTTTTTAGATTTACGTCAACCCTTTCAGTGCATCCCTTATAAAGGAACATTCCATATTCAGCACATAGTCTGGTGCCTCTCTTAGCTTATATTCATTTTTCTTTGTGAGGGATGCTGATGTAAGCTGATAGATTATGTCTGTGAATTCATAGAGCCATATTGCTTACTCATGCATATCTGTCGTGGCGGTGATTGTGTCCTCTCTGTGGGATCTGGCCGCAGCCATACAATCAGCTCAGTGTGATAAATAGGAACACAGAGAGAACAAACCTTGCTGTCACTACAAATAAACATCTCTGGGGGTGCCTCAAGGCCAGCAAAGGCTTTCTCTTACACATAAACAAGCTCAATAACACAGATGCAGAGACACACACACACAGACACACATTGACACACAATCCGCCTCCTTCCACCCATTCAGTTGTTCAGAAGGTTACTATCCTCTCTTGTGTATTATTTCTATCTGCAGAAACAAACCCCTTCCCTCCCTCTGGATTTTGAGATAGGCAGATTGGTTCGTCTTCTGGAGAAGACAAAAGGGACAGCTCACTCCACATAGAGGTTTATAAAATGGCACCACCGTGGTGGTTGAGAAAAGACTAAGCTTACAGAGGACTCCAAGGCCTACTCCTAATGCCAGAAAATGTCACTTCTCATACCAACAATAAAAACATGTAAATTCCTACCCAGGTGATTTGGTTATGAAGTTACATCTGGGTCTCTTGCTGACATGTGACTCGCCATGTGACTGCTTCACTGGCTGAATAATTTTTTTATTGTTTGCTGGAGGTCTTTGTTCAGATTTCAAATCCCATCACAGTTACCTGCATTTTTTCATTTGCAAACAAGACATCAGTTTCTCTTCACTTTGGTTGTTGGATGGCAAACATTTCAGTTCTGGTTTAACTTGGTGTCAGCTGTGTTTTGCTCTTCTGCCTCTCTCTCTCTTTCTCTATTCATCTTTGAGAACAAGGACAAGTTCAGCAGACTGTGTGGCTCTACCAACGCTTGAAATGCTAATCAGAATTGATCTGGATGGGGATATTAAAAAACTGGGGTGATTGCTGTCACATTGCTCAGTGTGGGGCTGATTCAGAGCATTATAAATATTAATGGAGAATGCCCATCAGAGATGGCATGTCACTGACAGTCCCATGATTACCTGCTGAGTGTTGTGCACAGCAACCTGAACAAGTGATTGGTTGACACACACACAAAGACACACAAAGCAATGGGTAAGTGAGAAGCCTAATTGAAAACATAAACATTGCTGTTGAGGTGTGGTGACAGGGTTGATTAGGCAGTGTGTTCTTATGTAGTTGATCTTTATTAATGGAAGATGTCCAGTCTCTCAGTGGCACAGCTGGAGACACTGAAGCCATCTACAAACATACATGCACTCCAACCCACCTCTAGCCCAGGAAGACAAGGCTAATTAATGGAAAACCACTAGGAAATTTGTGATATGCAGATCTGGGTGCAATTAAAATATTTTTTTTTCCAAGCACAAAATTCCAAATACAAATTTTATTTGCTTTTTTGGTAATAACTGAACAAAAGGTGGTAACTGATTAGCATCTTCTGTCATAAGAAACATTTGTCATGGGATCATTTTTTGTCATAGGGTGAGAACTTAATAAATTCAATACTCATTTTATTATAGGTACTCAATCGACTACTTAATAGCACGCATTCAATCACTTACAGCCTTTGTTACGCAGCGTACCTATAAAATCCATAGCATTGCAGAATTCTTTGAAACTAAGTCTTTTGTTCTGTGAATTTTTTTGAGGGTAGTATAAGCTAGGCAAACTTACACACACAGGAACTCAAAATGGGATTTTGAACATAGCATAGCTCTCGAAACGTATTACCTGTAAGTGTTTTGTTTCCATTTGCTACTTTGTCTAAGTTGCTTTAATCACTTCACCTAAAATGTGCTTTAGTTTTGTCATGTGAGAGTGATGTTTAGAGTCTGGCACTGGCTTTCATATATGCTATGTCAGTCAGCTTCTCTTACTTTTCTCAAATACATGTTATATAGACATACACTTGTTATTCCCACCTGGGAGACACAGTTTCTCATCGACTCTAAACCGGGGCAAATAACGTCTTCTGAGATGACCCCTGGACACAAACAGGCTCCCACCTTCCCTCCCACCCTCCCTCCCTCTTCTGCCTTTTGAAGGCTGCCATTGGTTAAGCAAGGCACGTCTGTATTGATGCACATAGTTGGCAGTCTGCAGACAAGATCCACAGAACATCCAGGGCCATAGAGAAAATCAATGGTTCCCATCTCTGCCTGCTCCTAACTGATCTGAGGGCAGAGGATGGATCCTGTTTATGACTTCATTATTGGCTCTGCCCAAATTATTCATTGAGGTACACCATCATAATCCAGTGCCTTTGCAGGTCAGTTCTCATTGTCCCTGTTTCACTTTACCATTAACTGAAAAAAGTCACGCTTTGGCAGCTCCTTTTGGACTTCTTCTGTCATCAGTAATGAACATCCTTTTCCTTGTCCACATCCCAGCCAAGTTCAGCTAATGACAGTTTCACCTCCTTAAAGCAGGAATGTAACATTTTGAATCTGTTGCAGGTGGAGGAAAAACAACTTCTGAGAGCTGACACTTTGGTTTGATCCTTTGATTCAAGTCCATGACTTGAAGTGTACACAAATTCTTTGACATGCTGAACAGTGAGATAACTTTTATGTGACTATGCCTGTTGATATGATAGGTTTCAAATCTGTCAACACATGCATTCAGGTGCAAAGAGATGCATTCACTTTGGCAGCGAGTAATTCAATCAGTGATACTGAAAGTTGTAAACAAGACTCTGTAGATATTGTCTACAGTTTCCCACCTGACAATTCTGCAAGTGGCTGAGATGTCACCTGCCACAGTAGAGGATGTATGTGCCTGTCGGCCTTCCTGCCATCCCCTCAAGCTGTCAGCCCTGGCCCGGTCTAACGAGGAGAGGCAAGGCTAATTGAATCCTAAACACTTGCTCCTTCTGCTTATCCTTGTCTTTCATTCGCAGCACCCCAGTATCTTCCACCGTTGCTGCAGGGATCTGTTAACACTCAGGCTTCTAGGACAACACAACCGTATGCCATAGACTTTGTTATTAGCTTTAATGTTTTTGTCTCTCCGTTTATTCGTCTCCCCTTTCCTCCCATCTGTACTTCTCTTCTTTCCTCCTCTGATCATTTTTATCTCTAGTGGCTCCATCTCTTCCATAGCCTAGGGCTTAATTGCTGTTATCCTATTACTGTTTTAATGGTCCGTTAGCACTGAATTTGGTTGATGAAAATGTATGAGCATAACTGTTCTGGGTCCTCTCTCAAAGCTGAAACCAGAATAAACAACCCAGCTATCACTCTGTGTATTTTTTTTTAACACTTTTCTTCCTTTGTGCGTTTATAGAAAAGTGAGTTTTCAGTAGTATGCTCCAAAGCTGCTGGGGTTGCGATCTCAATCTTGGCACAGCTTACTGTGGTTTGCTAGGCCTAAAGGCCAAAGCGCTTACCGAAGTAAAATAATTTTCAATAAAATAAAGTCCATTAATGAATAAAACAGCCATAGTAATTGCATCCTAGCTCCCTCTTGGTGCGAGCAAGTTAAAACTCTTTGTACTTCTTTCCAGACTTTATTTTTTTCATAAGCGGGCTTTAACCCCTGCTGTAGCAGACAAATAAGAGCCGCTACAAAGAAACCACTGTGAATATCAATCACACTTGGGAGTCAAAGTGAATGCCTGTTCTTTTTAAAGTCAAATACCACTCCTTAGGCTCTGTGATACAATGGTCAAGGTGGACAAGATTAAAATTGATTAAGGTTTTACGTTGCAAAGGTTTGATCTTTTATTTAAAAAAAAAATACAGGATAAAAGGAGAGACCTTTAGCTCAGTAACTGTTCCTCTGAGGTGTGTCTGTATGCTTGAAGACAGGAAAACTTTGGTAGATTGGGAATGCTTTCCATCCTGAGGGTCATCTTTTAAGTAATGACAGATGAGCTAAGGCTCCACTCTGTCCCCCACACCGTATGCTCTGATGTTAATGGTCTCTGATGCTCTGATAGACAGAAGCATGTCCAGGGATAAATCATTCCGAGGTCATTGGTGAAGCTGTCAATCATGTGCGCTGACGACCCCCCTCTTGGTTCTTCTCCAATTTCCTGTCTTAGTCCTCAGTTGTCTGTCCATTCTTTTCTATCTTTTTTTCACCTTCTCTCTGTTTCCTTCTGTCTTTTCAAGTCCCTGTCTCTCCCTTGTCTGGTTCTGGGGCTTTCGCTATGTAGACGATAATACTGTCCAGTACATTTGCTATAAACTGCCTGAACAGTCTCTGATGTGAGATGTAATAGGGACATTTCATTCAATTAAATACACTCTCCACTCTGTCCACGGGGAAAACTGTTGTGTTTTCAAAAAGAAAGATTAACTATTAACTAACAACATTATGGTTTTTGTAGGCCGATCTGATCAAACAGTCAAAGTGGCATTTGCATATGAAGACACGAAATGTACATACACATACATAAAAACATACAAACACACACACACAAACACGCACACACACACACACACACACTGCAATTTGCCATGATAAAAACATGTTACAGAATAGATTTCCAATAATTACTGCTGTCATCACATATTCCTTTTCGCTTTATTTTCTCCTGGCTGTAGGTTTAAGTGGCTGTTCTGTGGAACAAGACAAGCAGTGCTCCATAATGAAGTGTTTAATATTTGATGCCATTGGATTTCACAGCTAATAAAAGCTGTGTGTGCCTCCATTAGCACGCTGTCCAGGCTTGAGAATAGTGCTGCATGGCTGCGCAATGTAAATCACAATTTGTCCACTGCCAGCTAATGGGGCAACCCAAAAATCTGTCATGATAGAAAGTAACAATACATACACTGTGCTGGAGTTTTACAGTCAGTGATTATAAATTATTCACATCAGTACTTTATGCTGTTTTGGTGCATGGCGGTGTGTGCCAGGGGACATGGAAATATTTTGTTGGAGGAGAGCCTTTGTAGAGTGTTATCTGTTAAAGAATATTTGGGAGGTGGGAGACCACTGGCAGTGTGCAAGTATCTGTTCATGAAAGAGTATTAGAGGGAAAACGGAGTGTAAGAGTGGGAGCAAATAGAGAAAAGAGAGAAACTGGAAACACAGGGCTTGATCTCTATAAGTATTGATGTTGGCAAGATTCAGCTGCCAATGTAATTTTCAATAGAGAAAACAAATAAACCAAAGCTGAGGCAATTCAACTGGACTGCCGTTGCAACGCATATATGGTTTTCAATGTTTTTTTGTCTTTAGAGTATCCTTTTAATGGATTTTTTTCTCTCTTACATGACTGCTCTCCATTTCACTGGCTTATGGGAAACCAGGTAAGAATAGAATCATTCATTTCTTTGCAATTAATGGTTTGTCTCCCATCTTCCTTCCCTCCTATCCCTCGCTCTTTTTACCTCACTTTGTGTAAACTCTCCAGAGGAAATGACACAGGAAGTGCGGGGTAACGAATGTAAATGCTAATGGTAGTGTACAGTAAAGGCATGCCAGTAACTGATCCTAGACTGAGGAGGAGACTGAGAGAAATCATAGCTTACGTGGGTAGATATATGCTGGGCTGAATTGAGCAGATTGTAAATCTCTGTTTTCTTTTCTTTTGACTTCTGGCTGTTTACTCTGCAGGTCAGTTAAACTACTCTGACCTCCAGTTGTTAAAAGATGAAATAATAATAGATTCATTTGTAATTTACCATGTGATCTTTAGACTTAGACTTAAAAAAAAAGACTTAATCCCCTCATGCATGAGATATTCCAAGCTTGAACATCTCAAAGTTTCAGCGTGATTTTGTTCACATACAGTAATTGAAGTCTTAATTGTATCTATTTGCTAACCAAATAAACAATTGATGTCCATGTATGACCTGACAGTGCAGCAGTAAGACTATAGTCTGTGCCATTGGAATAAATCTTTTGCAACAGCAACAGGGCAACAGCAACCTCAGTATTTAATAATCTCAGCTCAGTAAATTTCAGTATGTTATTTTAATTGTGCTCTGCATCTCCTTTTAACAAGCAACTTTACCTTTGGCTAATGTTATGATGAAGGACATAGTCTCACCATTGAATCACATTTTGAATATGTTAAATTGATTAAAGTAGTGAAGTTGATTTGACTTCAAAGAGAGAAGCTCTAACTGGCAATTCTTAGTAGATAAACAGTAAGTATTACCTCATTTCCTCACCTTATGGTCTGCCAACTGTGACTGAGTTCTTGCAAAGTTGTAAACAGCTCCTGTTAGATGAGGGGGAGGCCACAACATGTCATATAACCTTTTGAATTAAAAACTCTGTGGTGTTGTCTCGGGTGGCCAATCAGATTTTAACGGTGGTTTTAAAATGTGATAATTTATACCTGTGTGATAAAGAATTACATCATCTCAGTTACCTTTATTGATAAACCTGTCAATTTTGACTTAAGTTTGCTTACTGTTGGTGTATCAGTGCAAACTACAGAAGGGCTTCTCATGCAATGGCTAACCAGGTGTGATCTAAAGGTATTTGATCAGGAAGGCTTAGCTTGAATTTACTAACTACAAGGTGTACATGTTGCACCTTCCTTTTGCTTTTGTTCAGAGGAACAGCAATCCCCATTGCCTTGTATGAACAACAGAATAATATACACTACCAGCATGTTTGCATGTTTTGAACGGTGTTGGTGGTATTTAGGATGCTGAAATGCTTGAAATTGTCAAGTGATGTGATTGCATGTACCTTTACATATGGTAGTAAATGTGTGATTGTAGATAGAATTGCAAAAACACACATATACACAAAAAAGTGGTGTTAAAAAGCTTGTATTATGAGGTTGACTTGTACACCAATATCCATTTTGTGAAAAAATAGAACTTTAAATTTGGTGTTTATAGTACTAGTGCACCGATATCATCTGCAAAAGTAATCCAGCTATATCATATTCATTAAATGTTCAAAATGCATATTACTAAAAGTTAATTGCCTATGTCTGTCCACAGCAGAGTAAAGTGACAAGATCCCACAGATACTATCAGAGCCCTGTGAGCATATGCTGCATCTGAGTTGATACTGATCAGATACGCAGCAGGGAGGGTTTAATTTGAAGACACTAGCTATAGAGACTCATATTCCCTGCTAAGGAAGTGGCGCTCCCCCTCCAATTATATTTAGATTACTAGCTGGTGTTGTAGCTATCATTTAGGGAGGAGTAAAGGTTAGAAAGACTCCCTGGAGTAACCACATGCAGCATAGTTATTAGCTGGGGAACTCAGAGCATTACATTGCATGTTTTCATTTTCATTTTCCTTGTCTGGCTCCTTTACATACTCGGCATCTTTTGCATGAGACAGCACAGCAGAGTATGGCCAAAGAACTTAGGCTGTTGACAAATCAGGAGCAAGTTAAGCAGTCCTATTTACAGTGCTATGCAAATTTCTTTATTTTTTGTATATTTGTCACACTTAAATGTTTCAGATTATCAAAACAATTTTAATATCAGACAAAGATAACCCAAGTAAATTCAAAATGCAGTTTTTTAATTAGGATTTCTTTCATTAAGAGAGAAAAGCTATCCAAAACTATGTGGTCCGGTATGAAAAACTAATTGCCCCTAAACCTAATAACTTGATTGCAGTTCTCACCACCTTGGTAGTAAGAACTGCAATCAAGTGTTTCTGATAATTGGCAATGATTCTTTGACATCACTTTGTATTCTGTTTGATCAGCAGAGGGCTTTTACCTTGGAACTCTCCCATTTTCCCAGTCTCTTTTGTATTGTTGAATTGTGAACACTGACCTCATCTGAGACAATGAGACCTGCAGTACTTTAATTGATTTTCTGGGTTCTTTTGTACCCTCCTGGATGAGTTGTTGATGCATTCTTAGGTGCCGTTTACACGAGACCGTTTTCATTTTGAAACGGTGTCGTTTTGATGCGTTTCGGCCTTGCGTTTACACGACAACGGTGTCGTTTTGATGCGTTTCGCCCTTCTGTTTACACGACAACAGAGTGAAAACGATGTGTTTCAGAAACGGGGTCCAGAGTGGAGCGTTTCAGAAACGCACCGGCTTGCGTTTTCGTGTAAACACTTGAAACCGGGATGATTTGAAAACGCTCGACTCGCACATGCGCACTATGGTTGCGACGGCCACAGTTTTTCGCGCACGCGCAAACTGATAAACAGTACTCGCGGATTCACGAGTGCTTCTTATGCTTTTCCTGTGTTTTTACCGTTTTGTAATTCAGCGTTGTGTGCAGCAGCGATCCAACCTCATCATCGGTCCACACAAAACCTCTCACATTGGCCGTTTTGTAAGTAATGAACAATTTGCCGCACTACCTACTGTGTCACTCCACGCATGCGCGTCTTGCATAAACAAACTTTGCAAAGAGAAAACCAACGCCAACTTGTGGCCTGGCATGAGAACTACATCGTTTTCATCGTTTCACATGTCCTCGTGTAAACGCGGATCGTTTCTGAAACGCCATCGTGTAAACGAAAGGCTGAAACGCATCAAAACGACACCGTTTCCAGTGAAAACGGCTTCGTGTAAACGGCACCTTAGAGTAATTTTGGTTGGCTGGCCACTCCTGGGAAGGTAGTTTACTGGAATCCCAAAGCTTCAGAAATGGCTTTGTAACCCTTTTCCAGACTGATAGATGTCAATGACTTTGTTTCCCATCTGTTTCTTTAGATCATGGCATGGTGTGTTGTTTTATGAGATCTTTTAACCTACTTCACTTTGTCAGGCAGGTTCTATTTAAGTGATTTCTTGATTCAGCATGTCTAGTAGTAATCATGCAGGGGTGTGGCTGGTGAAATTTTAATCAACTTTCAAAAAACTATGGTTAATCACAGTTAAAGGCAATTACTTATTCACACTGGGCCAGGTAAGTTTCCCCTTAATAATTAAAGTCATTTAAAAACTGCATTTTGCATTCACTCAGGTTGTCTTTGTCTGATATTAAAATTTGTTTGATCTGAAACATGTAAGTGTGACTAATATGCAAAAAAGCTAAGAAATCAGGAAGGGGAAAAATGTTTTTTCATGGCACTGTGTAAGAATGATGACTTTATAAAGCCAAATGTTTTAGCATGTGTTTATGTTAAAACTGTTATATATTATAATATTTGCTATATAAGTAATTTGCACTTCTTCACTGAAGGCGCATGTTCATGCATTGAGGCTGTGATATCCTGCAAGTTTAATGTGGGACCAGAAAACCCCTCTCTCTTTGAATCATCAACGCCTGTGTGTGTCCAACAGAGATAACAGGCAGTCTCAAGGCTTTGGATCAGGCCGACACTAAAAGTAAACAGTGATAAAGCATAACATCAGCTGTCTTTCCAAGCTGGTTGGTCAGCCATATGGAAATACAAATATATCAAATAAATGAGGAAGACCAATTACTTTGCTACAACTCTGGCTGAGTGTGACTCATGATCTTCTGTCAGCTATTTGAGTATCCAGTAGGACCATTTGCTTTTACAGAAGGTACAGAAGTGTGGCATCCCTGTTACTACTCATCCATCTGCTGATGTTATCAACTGAGGTCCTGAGCCCTTGACAAGATGTGCGGAGACACAAATCCATCATATTCCTCAGCAATTTTGCAACACAAGTAAAACTGAGTGGCTGGAAGACATCCTGCAGAGTAAAGTGAAGTTTACAGCATAAACTCCACTATAGCTGACAAAATCTGTATGTCCACAGATTCTCTCTCCGATCAAAACTTCACCTGGTCGCACCTCAACCCCCAAAGGCTTTAAAGAAGAAAAAAATCACTCAAGAATAAATGAATTCTGCATATGTTTGTCTGCTCTAGATAGGATGCATGAAGTGTCATCACATTTGGCATCACATAAGTGTGATTCCTGGCCTCATACATTTGTCCAAATTAAGAAACTAATTTGGGAAGTAATAACTTACTTAGCATCAGCTGTAACCATCTGGTTCTACAGCTCTGTCCAGAAACTCACTGCACTCACTCACACTGAGTTACACAAGGTTATTGTTGCCTCAGACATCAGCAGATTCATCACCAGGCCCAGACATATTTTACATGAACTGATGGATTCAGACTGATGAATGCGATATGTCATCAATGGTAAACAGTATGATTTATGAAGGTGATTTAACTCCATGCTTTCACTCACACCGTTCTAACTCCCCTTTATTCTGCTCCAGTACCCTGGCATTTATATAGATTTTAGCTGCTCATGTAAAGATTTTTTTCATTTGCAGCTACTGTTAGAAATGTGACACATCTCCTCTCCTTGGCACTTAAGATTAATATTTAATACCGGTACTTGGTTCCTGCATAACAAAGCAGGTGAGTGGGCAATAGAATATGTTAATGTGGAAATAGTTATTCAGCAAAACAGCTCCCCAGGTAACAATGACCTGGGAGAAACAGAGTGAGAGAAAGGGGGAAAAGTGGAGGGGGGTTCACTCTGTGAGCCTGAATGAGGCACATAGTGTTCAGGAAGTGTCCTCACAGTGACAAAGGAAGGAATCTTTGGTTTTTGATCTGTTATTGTTAGAGCCAGATATGATTATTGTGTGAAAAAAAAAAAATCCATGATGGCTTCTCATTAAGTGTAAGTTATGTCAATTTGTCAGTCTGAAAAGAAAGCGGGAGTGAAAGTGGAAATATAGAGAAGGGGGAAAAAATGAAGAACTGCTGGCCTCGGCTGTGAACAAAGTCACTGTTTCAATTATTTACTGGAAGATCTCACCCAGGATTAGATTTGAGGCGTTTTAGTTGTCTAACATCACACATGCATACATAGACTCATACATGCTATATGTATGAGTCTATGTACTGTATGCATGCATGCATACACTCATACATGCAATATGTGTGATTAAGTGTTTGCGTGTTTCATGATTATCATCTGGGCAAGGTTTATCTGCAGCTTCCAGGAGATAATGACTAACGACCTTCAGCAGTACATTGCACGCTGATATATTACTATCCACACATTACAAAATGTAAAAAAGAAAAAAAAACACGAGATGTACATATACAGTACCTGGTGCCACGCACTCCCACAGTCAAGGAGAGGAAAAAGGTAAGAAAATGGGCAGAAAGGAGGGAAAGAAGGAAGTGATACCTAATGCTTTCTAATGAATGTATAAATCACTACTTGCTCGGAGGGATGAGGAAGACCTAATAGTAATTAAGGAATTGTCGAGTTCTGCCGAATTCAACTATTGAACTCAGATTAGTTGATAATGGGAAAATCAGTGGGGAGAAAAAGTTCTTCTACAGAGACTACAAGCATGCCTCATTGTCACCTACAATATTTTAATTGCGAAGGGATGTTTGTTTGTACCAGATTGTCAAGTATTACAAGCATGAGTTGTGCATCTGTGTTCAGTCAGACTCCTGGGTTGATTTAAGCATAGTGCAAATTACCTGCACAGGCACAAACTTTTGCAGCACCACATGTTCTCGGTTTAGTGGCGTGGTTATGAACTCCAAAGATGCAAATGGGCACAGTCTTTGTAGAGTTACTTAAAATGCACTTTTGTTAATTAAGACCTGATGGTTGACTATTTGCAGTCGAGAAAGTGCAGATTTTCTGTTAGTGAGCTTTAAATACAGCTGGAAGAAGCAAACACATTTGGTACTGCAGTCATGCTCTTCTTTCCACAAGAGGGGAAGCACTGTGGGAGAGAATGCATCTGTTGATTATTGCTGTTATTGTAACTAGAACTAATAAAATGAGTTTTTTTTCTTCTCTGATAAACCCTAGCACCACCAGGGGATATTTGTGGTAGTTCTTTATTGTAATTGTTTAGTGTTCTTATTTTTATTTAACTAATACTATACTCCACCAAGCCAATAAGAAATCCAAAGAATAATCCAAAGCTGTTTTAACATTTAGGAATGGCCCTAATGGAGGCAATACTGTGACTGGAGTTGGGTAAGAATAATGCTGATGTGAAAAAGTACTTAACCTAAAACAAAAGCTGACAAGTCAGATAACAAACTGCTGGTCTTGAATGCACAACATCCCTGCACTGTATGTGTGATGTGAGTTGGCGTCTGAGGGACTTTGTCGGGGCTCTCTCCTTGTCTAAATGGTAGAAATGAAACATAAGTGCTCAAAATATAATTAGTAAGAAAAGCCAAGACAGCAGCTGTGAATAATTTAAGGTGGCAGTTTATGCAAATTGTCCAAATCTAGGACATGGTGCAGAAGGTGTTAGCGTTTTCCTGCTGACAGAATGAAACAGAGCTGAGTAGTATATGAGGTGGAGAGTCCACACACAGGCAAAACACTGCCAGCATCACTCCATTAGTTTCACATTTGTTTGGGATGGAGATATATATCTTTTTCACAAAGATGTGGCTTATGTGTATATGGTGTTACTACACTCACTTGTGCTAATGATGCATTAACAAACAACAGGCAGCAAAATCTCCTTTCTCCTTTCTCAAGACCACCTGGATAGCCTGTGATTGTGCTGGCTTTTGACTGATTATAATATATTTAAATAACTTATTTCTGCCATGAGTAGACTTTGTTTTTTCTTCATAGTTTACTTTTGATTGGCATAAGATACTGAATGACAGATATACAGTATCTCTGTACCTAGGGTCATTCGGCATCAGCCACTGCATAGTCGCTTGATGGATACAGTCTCTCTTCATGAAACAGAACAAAGCTGGCAGTCTTCTTTAAACTGAACTTGCACCTCCAAGCACAGAAACATTCAAAGTAAAATCTGATCTAAGGTGAGTTGTTGTCACCATGACAGCATAGTGAAAGCCTCTCTCTTCTACCCTCGAATCCCTTATGGGAGAAAAGTTAGACTTCTGCTCACTTCGCCCAGAGATGACTGCTTTAGAGTTTTGGGTAGACTTTATTACTGCTTTAATTAGATTCCAATTATGGAATTTTAATATGCATTATTACATGCAGTACCCGCCACACATCACTACCTGCTGAATTCATTTGCTGGTGTTTAGCCATGCTCAGAGAGCTGACAGAATGGAATTCAAAATAGGAGTCAATGAAATGGAAAGGAGTATGTGTGCACATGTGGAAGTTGAAGCAGAGCTACATATTTGATCTTCCAGTATTATTGGCCCGCTGTCATTTAAATGTGGGGGCTGGCAGTTTCTGTAACCAGAGACACTGCATATTGGCTGGATATGTTCAATAATTGTTGCCCTGTAGCGATCAAGAAGAGCGCTGAGCGTAAGTCAGCATAAAAGGGCCATTGTGGCCATGTCTTAGATGCTGACAACCACATTGATTTGCATGAATCAAGCTTATATGCCTATGAAGTCAGACACAGCTACACACCCTTAATCTGCTCATTCTTTCCTTCTGTCTTTGTCGTTCTTTCTGCTTTTGTGACTGCTTCAATTTCTCAGTTATTTTACGTCTGTATCTCTGCCTCACTCCCAGTCTATGTGTTCATCTCTTGTGCTGTGCTGGTGGTTTTGTCAGTTTGACATTCAAACAGTATCCATAAAATATTCCTCTGCATCACTGCTTTGCCATTACCCAGGAACGCTAATTTGAATTCTAACATGTCAGCAGAAAGAGGTTAAAAACATCAATACTCATAAATCCCCAATATTTGAATATGGATCCACATATAAAAGGACTGACCACAGTAATAACGACAGCAGGACTTAACTGTAAGCCAAAGCAGGACCACCTTAACTCAACATTGGATGCTATTATCTGTGTGTTTCAAAGCAAGCTACAGCTGAGTTATAGGGTTTTCTTAAGGATAAATGGATTCCCAGAGAAGATCCTTCCTCAGCAAATCACTGTGAAATTCTCTGTTATAAGTATATTCAGCAATACTGAAATTCATTTCCACTGTCAGACGTAGAGATTTTTTCCCCAAAAAAGGGCATGTAAATGAGGGCAGGAGGTAAAGGTAAAAGGGAGAGACAGTTCAGGTGTAGACTTTAAAGGCAAGGATAGATAATGAAAGAGCGAGAATACGAGCGCATATTGTACCTGACGACTCTCTCACTCTTTTGTTTTTTCACTCTGCCCTTTCTCTTTATGGCTACTTCACACTCACAACAGGGGGACTATTTGTTTCTCTGAGTGGATTTGCTTCTCTCAGTGGGCATCTGAGAGAATGGGAACCAGAATGACAGAATGAGTACACACTCAAGCACACATTTTCCCAGATACATTTACAAACAAGTAGCAGCCAATATATAGTTAGTGCAATTTAAACACACAGAAATGTACACGCGTAATCGTACTAAAGGAGTCCAATGCTGCACTATCCAGCATTAAAATTCTTGAGGAGATGAGTGCATGCATGCCACATTCTGTAGTTTTTAGAGTGATGAAAGGAGTGACAGATGTGCAAAGAAATATGGGGAGGGAGCTGAGAGGTGATTCACTGAAGTGAAGACATTCATATAAATTTTTTGAATTTTGTGGAGTGTGTGAATGCCAGACAGGCTGTCTGGTTTGCCATTCATTGTTTAACAAATCATGTCATGCCCCTCTCCTGGAAAACATTAAAACCATCTTCAGTTTCAAGAGAAGGAAACTACTTTCATTTCCAGACATTGTTGTAGCTGAGATGTGAAAAAAAAAAGTGAAAGAAATCAAAGTCTAGTTCTGTAGAAAAGTGAGCTAAATTGAAAGTGGTAGACCTTGCAACCTGCATTAAGAACTAATGGCAAAATGGTACATTTATGTCTTTTTACAGTCATCGAGTAGGTTATGCTTTTTTATTGTCAAATTTAAAGATAAGACCTTTTTTTTCAAACAATTTATTATCTGCTTATGAAATGGACTGTTTATTCCTATATCTATTTATATAACACTTTGTCTAGTTTTACTGATCACTCAAAGTGCTTTAAGTGCTTTATCTCTCTCTCTCTCTCACTCACACACACACACACACAGATTTGAGGACGGTTTAGGGTTCTGTGTCGCCATATCAATTTGCTTGTGATAAAGACACTTTAACATGTAGATCAGGATCAAATCTCTGACCTTATATGTTTAGTCACCCATCTTATGACTAAACACATGACCGGTCTCACTCGAGGATGACTTAAAAAAAAAATACAACTGGTGCAAAGGTTGCTGGGGAGAGTTTTGCTGCTAGTTTCATTTTAATTTGCATACTTCAGACACATAATACTTAAAGGCCACTGTAGTATGGATATTGGAATCTCTTATGGTCAGCCAGTCTCAGACTGTCTAGTCTCACAGAACAGAGTTTATTCTAAGATGTGCACAAGAAAAAACAAACCACAATGAACTGTGGGGAGTCTGTGGCTGCTTATGCTTCAAGGTTCCTGTGGCACCTCACACTCGCGTTATCCAGGGACTTCTTACAGGGAAGTTAATCAATGGCAAAGTCTTGCTGAGGCAACGACCTGGCATTAACTGAGAGTTTTCCACCGGGTTATAACTCCACTCCATTAGTGACATGAAGAGCAGGTATGTCAGATCAGCCACAGGTGAGCCTTGGAATCGTGGGTGGAGTCTCAAGGACTGCCTCCCTCCGCCACAGGCACAACTCCCCACAGAATACCCACAACCCAAAAAACACATGCAAAGAAAACAAAACAAAAACACACAAGCAGGCCAGCCGGAGCCCCCAGGGGCCCATGACACAGACAGCTGTGATGATTTATTGTTAGTAGAGTTTTATGTCTTTTCTACCTTCCGCCTTGTAAAACTGCTTTAAACATGTACTTATACTTTATACACATGCATATGATCACTAAACAGGTAGGATAAATGATATACCGAACTTGTACTGGAGCAGAACGTGGGCCACACTGAACAGGGTGAATGGATAATGTGAAATTAAGAATGAAATGTGCAGCTTTAAGTTGGAGATTTTTCAAATCAAATTAGGAATTAAAAACTCTGAGAAAACCCTTACCCATAAAACTGTAAGCTTTAAAAATAAGGCAAGAACAGTGCCCAGAGCGCTACAAAATAAGACCCAGCATGTGTTCCTTTCTTGATCATGTTTTTTTTTTTTTTTAAAAGCACAGTTTCAATTTTCTCATTCAGCACTCACGACTGTCATGACCTGAGTGACAAGATATGGACATGAAAGGGTAAGTCAAAATACGTCTTATAATAAATTGGTGTTAATCTGTCGAATTGAGGATAGAGACACTTGCTACACTTCACTGTACATGTGATGCATCAAAGGTTCCATCATAAGATTTAATAATTATATGTATTGTTTTTAATAGTGCTGCTACAGAGCTAGGGGCTTTGCCAGGCCAATACTGAGTCATACAGGCATGGTTTGGCACATTGGAGAAATGCAGAGGTGAGATGAACCACTGAGGTGTAACTCATGGACCATAATTGCATTTTCTCACTAAATTGCCCAGAGCAGAAGAACAGTGGCTGGATGGGGATTAATTCAGTCTAAACTGATTTAAACGCAGTGCATTTCAGCAGTTGATTAATCATCACCTATGAGCTCTTGATTTTATGTATCCATTAGCTTTTAATATGAGTGCCCTGTTTTAGAGACGTAACCTTTTCCAAGATTACATTACTTATCTGAGGCAACATGTTGGAGAAAATGAGAAAGAGAACGACTTGCAAGTCGAAATATGGGGGCTTTGCTTTGCTTGCGCAGTCAAATAAAGGTGAAACAACAGAATTGGATTCAGTTAATATCATGTTTTATGTGAAATGAGACCAGAATTTTAAGTAGTTTGCAGTAGTTCATCATTCTTTTCTGCACTTTAGAAGTGTGTCAGATGTTGTGCTGAGGTTGTGATTAAAAGAGCAGTTCCCGACTCTCTCTTTCCGTCATGTGTGTTTGATTTTGTATCGGTGTGCTGGATCACACCTCATCAGTGATCATAGGACAGGAAAGTCAAAGAGGAACAGATTTAGGGTATTTCTTGTGAATAGTCAGTCATAGACAAATCTGACTGGTGGTGTAACTTCATTTGAAAGTAGAGTAGCATTGGTATATATTTAGTGATGTACTCAGCATGAAAAACTGTTAAACATATTAGGCATTCTATTGCATAATCCAGATTTAGCCCAGTGTTGGGCTAAATTAAGACTGTTTTATTAATATTTTGACAAATGTCCCAAATACTGGGTAAAGCATTAGTTCTGGCAGGTCACAGAATCAATCTCAGCAAGCTCAAACTACCAGCCCACGTCATCTGATGGCTCAGCTGATACCTGTCTTGCATATCCCATTGGCAAACATGGTTTACAGTACAACCTATTTTAGCTGCTTTTGCCAATATACTGCTGATTCTGCAAGCTGATTTGCAAGTCTACCTTTACCACAGCCCCTCCATTTCGTGCTGCCCATGCTATGTCTGACTTAATGTCATGCACATTGTCATTGATGCATTTTCTGTGCTGTGAGGTGGTCTTTCTGTAATAAGGTCCCAGAATAGAGCAATATAATCCTAATTTCTCTAAGGTGGTCCTGACAGAATGATAATTGTTTATGTTTATAGTAGTACCTTAACATCAATCAAGTTGTTATTAACATAAACATAACCAAATAGTAAAGAGGTTTATTATATAGATAAGTATCATCATATAATTAAGTAATAAAACCCAGTGACATGGCATAGGGTAAATTTTTGCTCTCTCTCTCTCTTTCTCTCTCTTTGGAGTATTTTAGACAAAAGTAGTGGCAAATTCTATTTCTTAAATAATGAGGATATTGAAAGAAATTGAGAAATTATACTATAGTATATATAATATATATAAATTGCACCAAAAAACAGGAAACTGATTGTTAAACTTTTATTTTTTTATTACTGTTTCTTACTGAGGCCAGGGCATTACTCCAGAGCTTTTCTGGTCTGAAGTAAATGCCTTCAGGGTTGTCCCCTCTGAATGCCAGTGGTCACAGGAGCCTGTTGGAAGTGATCTGCACCTGTAAACAGTGTATTACAGACTGCTTCTCAAAATAATGTATAATTATTAATTACAAGAAAAGGTAACACTGTTTGCCGTTTCTTCTAAAATATCTCAGAGGTGCTAAGTGCCTAAAAATAGTATAATTTATTTCTTCTTTCCTTTAAAGCTGTCAGTTGTCACTCCCTTCTTCAATTGTATCTACCACTAAATATTTGAGATATGAATATTACTCTAAACTCAGAAATATTTTATTGTAAATGTTAAAATAGGAAATTACACTGATTATTGCAGGCTGTATTATGAAGTGCTATGAAAATGTCCTTTGTTCAGGTCTTTTAAGGAGTAATGCCGCTGAGCTTGCTTCAGTAATTTCCCTCTAGTGAAATTTGCACTTTCATCTCTAATTGTGTAAGAGTAGTATGTGTGCCTGTGTGCAGTGCCTATTTGCTATCCTGTCACTAAAGGGGAGTATCTGCATGCAGGACTTTTAATGAATAATTTATTAATAACTTTAAATTATTTACATAGAAATATGCTAGTCAGAGTCACCTGTTGTTAGTTAAACCCCAGACACTAATTTACACACCACTACGGGTTCATACAATGACCTAAACCCTGACCTCCACTAACACCTAGCAGTCTTCAGTCCTTGCATTCTTATCATCCAGTTCTCTTTTCTCAGGTTTTCTCTTCATTTCATTACAACTTTCTTTTTTTTTTTTTTTTTTTAAATTCAGAATGCAAAAACAGAACAATTAAAATAACACAACACCTAAATTGAAGCTGAGATTGATTCTCTCAAACAGAACCAAACTCAGGTCCTCAACATGCATTTGTTTGGAGAGGGAGAGAGGCTCTTTGAGAAAAGGAATTCACAATACATAACATTGTTGTGAAGGCACAATTGGCAAATCTTAATGCACTGAATTGCCTGGAGTAATCTGCACTACTACTGCTAAGCCTTTAAAGACATTCCTACAATGGTGAAATTAGTATGTTTGTTAGATTCCAACAATAATAAAACCAGAACACGTTTATGTTAGTGATAAGATGAGATTCTTTGGTATTTTGTCTTTTGATAAAAGATCAACAACAATATAACTATAAAGCCTGGAAGTACACTATGTGCTCATTTTGATCTACTAAGGGTCCATCTGGTTATGAATTACACAACATTTGTGAACACATAAATAATAGACATTTGTCCCTGGGAATCTAACAGCTAACTGGTTTTAAATGTGGTCTGCCATCAGTTGTTAGTTCAGTTGATAGAACAGAAATAAACAATAACAATAGACTTGATTTTAGCATCAAGTAAAAATATATATAATCATGTGAGCAATAACGTTTTCACAGGACTCCATGCAGTCCTTTGAAAAACTAAGTACACCCCAAGATTCAATAGGTTGTAGAACCACCTTTATAAGCAATAACTTGAAGTAATCATTTTCTGTATGACCTTATCAGACTCTCACATCGTTGTGGAGGAATCACGGCTCACTCTTCTTTACAGCATTGCTTCAGTACATTGAGGTTACAGGCATTCATTCAAGCGCAGCTCTCTTAAGGTCCGGCCTCAGCAGTTGAGGTCTGGACTTTGACTGGGCCATTGCAGCACCTTGATTTTCTTTTGGATTTCCTTCTTCATTTTGTGATAGATTTGCTGCTGTGCTTGGGCTCACTGTCCTGTTGCAGGACCCAATTTTGGCCAAGTCCAACAGATGGCCTCATATTTGACTCTAGAATACTCTGTTATGCAAAAGGATGCAACTTTGCAAACCGAAGCCATACTGCCATGTTGTTTTTATAGAGAAGCGGCTTTTCAACCCTTCCAAACAAGCCATGCTAGTTCATCTTTTTCTAATGTCGTGAACTTCAACATTTAACATGTTAACTGAGGTCTGAAGAGTCTGAGATAGAGCTCTTGGGTTTTTAAAAAAAATTCTCTGAGCATTACATGGTCTGACCTTTGAGTGAATTTGTTGCGACTCCAGGGAAGATTGTGATATTATGTTAACACACACCTGAATGTTCCAGATCAACAAAATGCAAGAACTTCTGCTTTTACAGAATTGGTTACACTTGCTGATGATGAATCAATCAAGTCCATTAGCAGCACTTGGCTGCTACCCTCTTTTTTTTGTCAAGCCTTTCAAAACGGCTGATCTCTGGAACTGTGGCTGGAGGATAGGTTGTTGTGTTACAACAAGAAGTAAGTGTGTACTTAGATTTTCTCAGAATTGTATCTCTGTGAAAACTTTCTTTTTTCACATGAGTATATATTTCATATACCACAGGTTTATCACAGTCAGGTCCTACATACCCATAGTACATTTTACACAGTGTATGTCCACTCAGTTATGTCCTCAAAATCATTCAGTGTTTTTTTTTCCTAGTGTCCTTCTCAAGCTAAACACGAAGACACAAATAGGCAAAGCTCGTGAATGCTTTTTAAATGAGAATAGGAATACAATGTTATTGTCAGCTGTTAAGTTGAGGTGTTCAACATGTGTATCAGATATAAAATAGGTTTTTAAAAATGTGTTTAAAAAGGTGACCGTGAACCATCCTTAGGTATGCTGCTATAAGTTCAGGCTGCTGTGACATGTGACTGACAGGTGTGTTTTGTTGCCCAGATGTGTTCAGTTACTTTGATTATTCAAATAATAAATAGTGCTGAATGTCTATGCTCAGCTTCAGATTTGGGTTTTGCCTGTGCAGACTGTGCATTTATAGTTATAGAGGAGTAACCAACATGAAACCCAGTGAGCTGTCTGTGGGTGAAAAACAGTCAATTGTGAAGCTGAGAGAAGATGGAAAAATCAATCAGAGCCATTGCACAAACATTGGCCATAGCCAGTACAACTGCTTGGAACATCCTGAAGAAGAAGGTTTTCACTGGTGTCCTAAGTTACAGATGTTGAACAGATCGAACAAGGAAAACAAAAGTAAAGGGAGTGAAAGAATCATAATCTACTGTTCGCAGAAGACTTCATGAACAAATGTACGGAGGCTTCACCAGAAGATGCAAATCACTAATTAGCAAGAAGAACAGGAAGGCCAGGCTGGAATTTGCCAAGACATACAGAGGCAAGCCTCAGAAATTCTGGGACAAAGTTTTATGGACTGATGAGTCAAAGACTAACCTTTATCAAGGTGATGGAAAGGCTAAAGTTTGGAGAAAGCAAGGATCTGCTTATGATCCCAAACATACAAGCTCATCTGTGAAACACAGTGGAGGTAATGTCATGGCTCGGGCTTGCAAGGCTTCTTCTCAGACAGACTCATTAATCTTCATTGATGACGTCACACACGATGGCAGCAGTACAATGAATTCAGAAGTCTACAGAAACATTTAGTCTGTCAATTTAAAGAAAGATGGAACCAGACTGATTGGGAATAACCCCCCAAAACAAACAATTGAAAGAGGCTGCTGTGAAAACCTGGAAAAGCATCACAAAAGAAGAATGCAAAAGTGTAGTGATGTCAGTGGGTCACAGGCTTGATGCAGTTAATTCAAATATTAATTCTTATTCAGTTTAATCTATTTTAAGTTTATCTGTTCAAATACTTTTGCTCACAAAAAAACGGGTGGGTTCAGATAAAAGGTGTTATTTTCTGAACTGTGTATCAGATCCAAATGTAAATACGTGGAAATAAAGGCTGAGATGTTGATCTTTCATCGCATTGATTTTTTTTTAAATGCCAAACCCAAATGCTTCTTTAACTTTATTCTTGGCACCAATCTTTGCTTGACTCAGTGATGTACTGTAAGAACCTTCTCCCACTGGTTGTTGTTCAGTTCTTCTGTTCGTCCCAAATGTTGCTCAGGAAGAGAGATTCCTTACAGTTAGCCCTGCTTTGCTTGTTTGTGGATGTAATGTAGTCCATAATTATTATTAATTATTATTAAGTCACTGTAGTTTCCCCTTTCATTGATTGCTTTTTATTTAGTTTACCTTAAACTAAGCTCATTATTTTTTAATTAATGATTAATTGATTTTATATTGATTAATAATTTCTTTAGAAATGAGCCGAGTTGAAGATAAAACATGAACACTGTAAGATAAAAGACAAACTGTCTGCTGTGGTTTTTGTTGACTTTAAGGCCCTTGGAGGCTGATGCAGTCAGCCATGTGTTCAAGGACACTGCCATATACTTAATTCTTTGTCACATTTGTTCTATGCTGACAACAGACAGATTAGGGAAGCTGGTAATCATTTTGGTGGATTTCTTGACAGCATCTGGGACTTGAAAATAACAGAGAAGTTCAGAGCATATAGTGGTTGTCAGATTGGTGGGTGTCAGTTCAATAATGGCAGGATACTTTGACGCACGGCCTTGCTAAAAATGATCTAGTTCCTCAGCTACATTGTTACATTCTATTCCGCCTAATATAAAATAGTTTAAGTGTGAAAACAATGGTTTTGCATATTGCAGCTTTGGGGAATTGTCCAGGTTTTCTCTTGAATTTTCACTATGTTCTGTTTTAATTATATTTATGCATGATGGTGAATAAAGTTCCAGTTGGTGTGTGAACAATTCTGCCTTTACTTTTCTTTCGGAGACACAGTATTCAGTCAGAGAGAAATGAAGTGGTACAACTTCTTTCTTTTTTTTTTAATTCAAAGATTGGATTGGAATGACTAGTTACGCTGACAAGCAGTCTTGCCACGACTCCAAATGGTTTGCCAGTGTTTCCTTCTTTATCGATTGGTACCTTTATGCAGTTTCTTCTGCTGTCTGGAGTTTCTGCCAGTTTTAAATTTGCAATTTCATACTCACTGTGTCGCCTCAGTTTTTTTGCTTTAGACAACCACACATCTTATTCAGGTTTTGGTTTTGTTTCAGAAGTAAACAAACAAAAAAACGAAATAAACTAACCAAATTAAAATACAGATTGCATAGTACTATTATACTGTAGCCAGGTGTAAAATATATTTTTGTTAAATTTATCATTGGCATTTGTTAAAATCTTTTAACTACTTTATGAATCCCACGCTGCGTTAATTTCTCCATAATGCTTTTGATGAGTGGGTGGAATAACGAGGCAAGGACATGATTTAAATTCAACATTGATTGATATGCACAACAAGCTGATTTTAATGTTTTTCATGACTAATTACTGTTGGAGTGTCCCAGCATGTCCACATCAATATTCCCCTCTTAGCATTGCCTGTCAGTACATGTAATTTCTTCCCTTTCAGCTGCAAAACTAATGGAAGCCAAAGGTTGGCCACTGTCAGATAAGCTCTATTTAACCATTACCATTCTTGTAAAATTGGCTTCCAATGATCCCATCCTCAGGTATATAAAAGAGGCATGCCTCTTACATGTCTACACCCCCAATCACCCCCCCCCCCCCCCCCACACACACACACACACAAAAAAAGGTCTAGAGTGTTTTTGACAATTAACTACAGAGATTTAGTTTTACTTGCTTCCAGCACAAACATGTCTCATCATTACAATGCCTTCCACACAACTCTTCCACATCTAGTCCCACATTTTGCAGGAGTTTGTTCATCTAAATGTGTATGCATGTTTGAATGTGAGCTTGGGTGTATATTTATTGCATTTCCACCCCTGTCACTCATTCTCCTGTGGTATAATACAAGTAGTAGGCCAATACTATTATAGTGTCAAGTCATCACTGCGGAGAAAAGCAGCTCACAGGCCTCCACAGAATACAGAATAATTATTTTCCATCAAAGGAGATCACACCAGTATGGGTTAAGAGAGGAGAGCTCTGGAGGGAGCATGTGTTAATGTCATTTATGACTTTGCAAATTATGCATTATAGGCAAGAGCAGAGTTGAGACTGCGAAAACATAATTGCATTGATTTCTCAGTGATGTCTACAAATAATGACATTTCTCTTGATCCAGGGGAAGAAGGATCGCGAGGCCCGAGGTCACAGCCTCTTCAGACTCTAGCTCATGATGCCTTTTAAAAACATTATATCACACAGTTGTAAACACCCAAACATTTGCCTACATACACATTCAGGTCATCATCTTCTCGCATCTAGCCCAGATACAGATCAAATGCACAGAGGCACGCATACAGAACACAGACACACAAATCTGCATGGACACACACAACCCCCCCTCCACGCAGATCTTATTGCTTCCTTTCCATCCTAACTCTTAGTTTCTCCCAGAGGGTTGAGTTTAGATGAAATGTCAGTTTTAATGGAAATGGGAATGGAATAACAAAAAAGCAAGTTTTCTTGTATTTCATTTCAGTGAAGAGGGAGAAGTTGTTTCTGCTAGATTGCACAACTCGGGCGTTTACCGGTGGTTCATACGGTATGTGGCATTAAATTCCACCCAAGGCAAAGGACATTGCTTTTATAGCTGTCATTTCAGAGTGGAGAGTGAAGTTGGACTGTTTTCCAAGGTGTACTACATTATGTAGAAATGGGGAGAGAGGTTAAAGTGTTGCAGAAGTAGGACACGGATACACTAAACAGTTGACTTTAGCAGAGTGATTCAGATGAACAGGCTATCTTATTCATTTTTTGACATTTTTAAAAGACCATCCAGTAAAATAAAGCCATTGGTTTTCTCAGCACTGATATAAAATGTAGCACTTGCTTATCTTTTCTTGCTTATCTTTTCTTGCTTAGACAGTGGAGAACATAACAGAGACACTTGGAAGTAAAAGATCAAGAATACAGAGGATGGCACTGGACAGGTCTGTCATTCTTTATAGATACTTTGTGATGATAGGTCTCGTCACCAAGATACACGCTCTCTCAGTCTTCTGAAACATGATAAAGTGGCGCTCTCCTCTGTATACCTGTTATCTCCCTACACATATCTGCTCTCTTTGGACGTCTGTTGTATCTCTACATCTTGAGAAAAATCTTTCTCTTTGAAGGAGAATATCTCAGAGCCGAACTTTATCGTTTCATCAGTCATAACCACAGCCTCAATTGCCTGATCACAAGCTGAAGAAATAAGGGGTTGCACCTTAGAAGGACACTGTAACATGCTCGTATGTATTTGCAACCACAGTGTAACAATTTTGCATCTAAAAACATCTTTCCTTCAACCTTCTTCATGCTCTTCTCACCCCTTCTTTTCTCATTCCTTCATCCCAAGTTGTGTTTGTGTGTGCATGTGTGAGAGGCTGAGTGCTCCATTAACTCCCTTTTCTTGTCTTTAGCTTTGTTTGGATTGGTGTCATGGCCCTAATCCCCACTCCGCATGAAAATGGACCCCTTCTCCTCCCCAACAATTCCCCTCTGCTCTCCTGTGCTTTGCTCTTTTCTCCTATTTCTTTTAGCCCTACTTGTCCCAATCTGTCACTCTCTTTGTTTTTGGCTAACCTTTATTTTGTTTTCAGAGGCCAGAGCTCACATCATTACTGCAAAACACTGCACAGGTTGTGTGTGTGTTTTTAAGTGATTTTTTTTTAAATATATATTTTAAATTATATGGAGGTGATTTTTACTGCAGCGTCTTCACAACACACCATGCTAGGATTTCTTAAAATGTGTATCATATATTTTAGATTTGCCTTTGGATATATACATATATAGTTTTGTAGAGAAAACATGAAATCAAGTAAAGCTGCATTAAAGGAAGGTGGAATTACAGGAGGCAGCTTGTTTCACTCCCCTTAATTAAAATGGAATTTGCAACAGATTTTTAAAAAATGCATAAGAAACCAAGCGAGTCGTTAAAGTGGACATTTTTTTTTGCAGTGCACTTTATCGCTCAAGCTTCCTCTGTTCATCTTTCTGCTCCACTAACCACTTCACTCACAGTCCTGCACCCTGCCCCCATCTGACAGTATCTGCTGAGGAGGGTTAAAGTTGCAGACAGGGACAGACACTATTGAATCTCTCTGTCTGTCCACTCGGCATTTCACTGTTTGTTAATGTGTCACTGATATTGTGCCCTATATGAGACAGAGGCACAAACTCCCTATTTTAAATTAAAGCTTTGACAGTTATCCCTGTTTAAGATCCCTTACTCCTCTCTTGGAAGGTATTTGGCTTGTTTTCCCTCTCTCTGCAGTCATCTCATCTGTCTGCCTGTTTCTGCTTCTTTTACTAGCTGTTTGCCTTTCTTTAAGTCATTGTCTGTCTTTGGTTCTCACTGCAACTTTTTGCATCTTTGTCATTTAGAATAAGCAGGAATCCCCCAGTTAGCCAGTCAGGTCATCCCAGTACTCCATGTTCGGTACCAGGGCAGACACAGCCCAAGGTGACTGTATGTAGAACACTCCTCAGGAGATATGGAACACCTGTTTGGACCGAAAGACTCACACACACATCAACACTCTGTGCCCCTCTATCCTATCAGCAGTGGCAATCCTTTCCTCCTTGAAAGTTGATCCGTACGGCCAAAAGTCACAACAAACTGTCATTATAGGGAAAGCCTTTGGTTTCCTTTAGTTGCTCATTTGGGCATTTATATAAAAAGGTCAGACATGATTAAACCTGCCTTTTTTTTTTTGGTTGACCGTATTGTGAGCGTTCCATATCTCCATATACTTTGATAAGGTCAATATGGGCTATGATAACTGGTTTATGCAATATTGATTTGCTATTGAGTCTGATTGTTACCAGACGGCGCCCAGCAGGTGGCCTTGAGGTATAATCAATTTATCAGCAACTTTAATCGACAAGGACCTCTGCAATAAAGACAGACAGTGTGTCCTCAGGTAATCCAATAAAGCCAGCCTCTGACACACACACTGTGTGTATGTGTGTGAGAGAGAAGGAGAAATACAATCTTAACATTTCTCTGTGTCTATAATACCTATTTGTGGATGTCTATTTTTCCATCTTTTATCTTCTCTGAAAAAGTGTATGCAACATCTGAATTTGTCTTCCTCTTCTCCTCTTTCACTCCCCTTATTTCTTTCACTTTCTGTCCCCTCTCTCTACCTCCACGTTCACCCTCCATATCTTGTTGTGTAGGTGAAGATGAGTTATAGTGGTCAGAGCGATACTGCTGATAGATGAAGGTGAACTCAGCTCTGGCCTACAACAGGAGACTTTAGAGGACACAGTGGCTGCCATCCATTCTCCTAGCCTCCTACATACACCTAAACTCTCAGTGCACACTCCAGTGCAAAGTGGATTCTTTTTTTTTAATTTTCTCACACAAGTGGCTTGGTTCGCAAAGACACTGTTGAATCTTTTTGCACCTTAGGTGACAGAGAATGTTTTTTTGTTGATGTTTTTCTGGGGAAAGTGTAGCCTATTCAGATTGTAGCCTCTGCTAAATCTTTCTTAATAATCTGTTATTTGATGTGTCAGCCTGTCAAAGCAGTACACAAATGTAATGATTTGGCAGGAAAGCTTATAAAAAAAGGTTTATTCTGCAGTACACACTATCCAAGGTATCATTGCCATGCACTGACCAGTGAATAGTATTTATGATTTTATATACAGCGTGTTTCTCCAGACTAGCTACATATAACCTTGGAAGATTCCAGTTTATTCCTTCATTCAACTCCAGCCACCAGTTGCTGTAATCAACCCAGTGACTGTTGACTCAACACATCCCAGCTTCAGTGTTAGGGCAGCTCATCTTGTCACGGTTTAAAGGACATCTCTTCTGCAAGTATTATCAGTGTCCTACTTCGGTGCCACACCTGCTCCTTTATCAGGTACACGATAGTGGGGATGGTGAGCAGTGCCACTGGGAGAGCCCCGAGTCCCACTTCCTTATCCTGTGCACCCAGGTGTGGCCCTCTCCCATATCCGCTATCGGCGGGAAATTACACGCACCTTAAGCCCATTACCACTTCAAAAGGAACAGGCACCAGGAAGTGGAGTAGAGTCTTCCCATTAGTGCCCTGCAGCATTCAGTTGTGCTGTACCTGTTTCCACTGTCAAGAAATAATTAATTATGGCAAATTCATTATGCTGGCACCAAATAGCATATAGGTCATCCAGGGGTCTGCTAGTGTAGGTGAAGAAAGGTGCTGTGTTTGAATGTCAGTATGTCTTATAGCACTCACTGTATTAAGCTATAAATCTGTTCCATTAGAACAGGTATATGAGAAAAATCCTTCTTGGGATTTATTGCTTCCCTCACCAAAGAAACGGATTAGAAATATTTATTGCTGTGCATGTTGCATTTTTTTGACTCTGGCGTAGACTCTATTTTCCTGTCATCTGCAGTTTTGATGGCACACCAGAAGGCCTGATGATTATACTTTTTTTTCCATCCCTAGATATTTTACCACTGGATGACAAGCACTGCAGTTTTGTATGGGAGATGCATATCCATCAGTGCTACAAATGTTTACATGCAAATGAATGGATATGTGGAATGAGTGAATAGGTGTAGGGAGAAAGAGTCTGAGGCTCAGGAGAAAGTTATCACTGCTGTCAGTAGAGTTGATCTGCGTGTCATCATGGCTGCTACGTTAGTTTAGAATCCATCACTGCAGGGGAAATGTTCTGTCGCAGTCACTATGGAAACAGAATCAGGAAGTACAGACAGTGCTGCTCCAAAGTAGACAGAGTGGTAGTGAGCGCACATAAAATTGAAATTTCTTCCAAGTGAAGAAAAGAAATAGAAAAAGAGATGGAGAGATATGCTTGGTTGGACAAGCATTGCACTGCTTGACTGGAATGATTAAATTGTAACTGCTGGCTGATGTGTGTGTGTGTGTGTGTGTGTGTGTGTGTGTGTGTGTGTGTGTGTGTGTGTGTGTGTGTGTGTGTGTGTGTGTGTGTGTGTAGGTGTGTTTGTGTTTACATTTTCTGTTAGTCAGTGCAGATGGGATGACAGCATCTTTGGGTGTCATAAAACATTAAGGCCTGTACTTATCTAGCTCTCATCTCCGTGTCCCAGCTAAACTGGCTTGCCCCCTAATGCAAAACACATTGGCTACCCTCTAAATATTTTCAGTGGGAAACTTGACCTGCCTAGTGTTGGCATATAATCCACTCTGACAAAGGTGACATACTTGGCATGTCATCGTCAGTCGGTTAAAATTAATTATGCATCTCTTGCACGAAGCAGGATATCAGTACCAGATCAAACATATTCCCTTACTTACATTAATGTCTGTAAAAGAAATCAGTTCCATCTTTTTGACATTCCACAACTCCAAATCAAACACTGAACAAGACCCATGAAATGCAAACTTAGTTTAGAGGGCTTAAGGGTACAGTGAGTCACCAGTTTTCTCCACCATCTCCATCATTGTCTATGATTGTTTAATACCCATGAAGACAAGAGATGGTAATAGGAGTGCTGGTCCTGGCACCTTCTGTTAGCTGATGGACTGTGCTATGCTGCTCTATAATTGCAGTATTTTTCATAAGCATTGACAGTGACAGAAACTGGCTCCGTGCACACATCAGGCACTCGTACTGGATGGTTGACTTTTAATATTAATCAAGAAAAGGTTAATTCGAGTGAGATAACCAAAAGACTTGAAGTTACAGAAGGAAGAGACTGCAAAATTAAAGTGCTTATTTGAATCTAATTGTCCAAATTATTATTGTGATTATTTATCGCTATTAAAAAAAAAAAGCCTAAAATAAATGCTAAAGACTTTCTAAGTAATTATAGATGCATTCTAAAATTTGTTTGTGGAAAGAATTTGTGACAACCAAACCATGAACGACTTTACCATCATTTTGGTTTATAAATGATGTTTTATTGCAGTTATTAAGAAGTCAATGTGTACAGTATTGATATGCATTGATGTATATTCATATATTGGCAGATGTTTCTACACTGGAAATGAACTGTTTTCCCATTCTATATTTCTGGAGCGTGCTTTTAGGTCTTACAAGTAAGGCCTTAGGCATCCCATTTCTGTGACCTGATCATTATTGGGCCAGAGCATAGGGTTAAAGTTTTTGCATGTACCTCACAAGTCAGATTGTTTGTGTTCAAATATGTGGTGAATGAAAATAAAGAACATAATAATAAAGAAACTGAAGTTACTGGGTTTTTAATCGAAACACAAACCCGAGAGGACAGACAGCAAATCAGGTTAAAGAGCAGTGTGAGGAGACAAAAAGAAAGAAGCCAAAAGAAAGCAAATGCATTTGTGTTGGTTTGTAAGGCTAAACAAAGTCAAATATAAAATTTCACTTTGTGTAGCTTTGCTTCAAGTATGGATGCCATGATACCAGAAATGTAGTAGTTGGTACCTGTGAAGGAGCTCTGAGCCGCATCCTTCAGTAGATAGGTGATGAATCATTTTATATCTTTGATATTGCCTGAAGATTTTGATATCTCGAAGATTTTGTTAAACCATATACTAGTGAATGATTTGAGTATTGATTTAACATATTTAAATGTATTTAAGGTGTTGATGGTTTTAAAGTAATTAGTTATGGCATTTATTAACCCTTGTCTCTTCCAAGGTCCATTTATGATTGGTGGTGGTGGTGGTGGTGGTGGTGGGGTGTTTTCATGAGGCGCACATGAGGATACTCCACCTGACTCCCATTCTTAATCAACAGATTGGACTGAACCATGGAGTGTAGAAGGCAGGGAAGGGGGTTATTTTGTCATGGGGATTTTGTTAAAATGTTTTCCATTATTATTTAGATTTGTTCTAGTTTTGTTGGGATGGTCATGTTATTCATTTTAGGGTTGAATACAGGTATCTTATGAGATATTGTGTACATAATTGTAAATATCTTTGGGAATGACTCCCCTGTAGTTATAAGGAAGGTAACCTATAAATAGAGTGTTTTTTCTGTGCTTTGAGTGGGAATGGAGTTACTGCTAGGTGTGTGTTTGACTTCACTGTGTTTCACTTTTTTTTTGTATAATTATTGTTAGTAAAAGAAAGACAGAGCTCTGGACATTTGAGTCACCTCTCATTTGGTTTTATCTCCATGCACCTCAAGCCATGTGGTTGCCATCTTGAAAAGGGCTGTTTTTCAGCAAAAACCCCACAGTACCAATTCTCGATATCCAGTTCCAGCTGGGCGATACAGAAAAAAACTCTTATTATGAAATCAGTTAATATCCATATATATCACAATATAAATCAATCACTATTTCTGTCAAGCTTACTTAAGTGAATATATAAGGTTAATTTTGATTTAAATACAAATTTTTTCTGTCAGAAGTTGAACATGATAAATGTACTGTGGAGCATTATAGAACTGTATTTCAGTAAGAAGAGATCATTAGGAAGAACTGAACAGGATTTATTGATAAGAAATACAGTTCAGCTATTTGGTGATTTGACTCCAATGGCCCACCGAAGCAGAAGGGAATCCCAGTAGAGACAGGACTTAGATTGCACGAATGAGTTTGAAAGTGAGAATGACAGGTGAGCAGTGATATTTAGAGCATGCTGAGCAGAGGCTGATTGGCTCAAGGAAGGCGGGCAGAAAGATGACTGGTCTAGAAGTGATGAAGTCAGCACTGAGTTTGACAGCTTGGGAAAGTGGAAGTGATGTAAAATAGAGAAACAGCCAAACACTGGAGAAAGTAGGCAGATGAGTGACTACAGATCTTCCTTATTGAACTTGTGGCTAAGATTAATTTTTTTTTTTTTTATAGTTTAATCATTTATTCATTTTAGTTAAAAACAAAACAAATTTCAATTTTAAATAAAGAATATAGGTACATATAATAAACTGTCATTTAATTCAGACTATTCAAAAGCTTCACGTCTATATGGAGCAGATGTGCGACATGACCACGGATCTGATGTGATAGTGAAGTATGAAACAGCTGTTCAACCATCTCTACACTCCATGTATGGCTGGGAAAGTACTGTCTGAGAGACATGTTCATGGCCAGGGAGCCAGTAACGAGGGTCAGTTATTTTAATCAGCTGCTGAAATACAGAGGTGGGAAGTAACAAAGTACAATACTTTGTTACTGTACTTAAGTAGAATTTTCAGTTATCTGTACTTTACTTTTCTGACAGATTTTTACTTTGACTCCCTACATTTTAACACAAATATCTGTACTTTTTTCTCCTTATATATAACAGGCTCATTACTTTACGTTTAAGACATTTGAGGGGAGTTGTTTCTGCACTGTACACCTGCACGCCTTAAAAACATCAGAGCAGTTTGAGCCTAAAAGGAAGGAACAATAACACATGAAAGCCAATCTTATTGGTGTCTCATCCATTGCTGGGGCTTATCACAAACAAAGAGATGAAAGAGGCAAAACCATATAATTTATGCATCATTTATAGTGCTATACTTAGGAGTTAAATTGGGATGGAATGAGTGCAGATGTCCGTAAGTTGTGGTCACAATACTTCAACATATGCTTAGTGCTACTGAAGAGGACCCAGCATAAATTGAGTAACGTGTTGTGGCAGGTAATTTCAAATGTAACCTTTCTAACAGCTCAACAAATACCAGCAAACACACAAACTGTATGCAGTTTGTCACGCAGTGCTTCTGCTAGCCAAAGGTCCAGCTGCTGTATTTCCAGGGAGAGAGAAGAATGAGAGATAACGTCACTTAGAGACACTTGGAGAAAGATGTAAGAAAGATAGGTCAGGAGAGGAAGAAGCGACGTAAGGACTGCTTGGTGACATTTGATAAACTGGAAGTTTAAAGCTTACATATAATGTCCTCATATTTTAAAATCAGATCTTGGATCTGGATATGATGTTAATTTGTGTTTTTTCATATTGTGAAATATTCTGCA